>NC_068376.1:23629635-23862135 GCF_023724105.1 Carassius gibelio
TATATACAAATTTTGTATATAACACTACTGAATACTACTGAATATTACTGAAAAACTACCTAACTTACGATCGATAAGAAGTAATTAGGAGTTAATTGAGGGAAAACTCCATTCCCTAATCCATAGCGTTACTAAAAGAATAATAGTTTTTCCTTGTCATTTAAAGTATCTAGTCTACATAACCAGTTAAAAGGTAAATTTTGCCAAAAATTCCTCATATAGGAGAAAAAGGAATTCCAGACTGCAGGTTCAGTGAAGGATCCATAATTATCAGTGTAGTTTAATCAGATTTCATAACATTGTGAAAGGTTTCGTCCAGCAGCAATATTCTTCTACAAATGGTAAAAGGGTGCTTTTCTTGTCTGTGTAAATTTGGGTAGTGCTCTACACTGTTAACCCAAGGACTTTAACACAACAGAGTCAAAAAGAGATTAGTTATTAAGTAACAATGAGGTTAGCGCATGCTTTCAATTTTATTCAGATAAGTAGTTTTTTTAATCAGTTCCCACAGTTCTAGTCAAATTCTTAAAAAAAAAAAAAACTTCCAATAAATGATTCAAATTGTGATACTGATACATAAAAATAAGAGAGGATATTTGGTCCAATGAAAATGTGTGTTTGTGAGTATGTGTACTTAACTGTGTGTGTGAAAGAGGAAAAGTTAGTGAGAGTGTTATGTGTGTGTGTAATGAGCTGATGATATACTGGGGAAGTGGGAGTATAACTTCAGTTCCCAAAGGCCCCGGCTGGAGTAAAGGTGTGGAGGTATCAGCATTGCACACATACCTGTCTTCAATACGCGGGCACATATATGTTCAAAGAGAAAGTTCATCTGGACAGGTAAAGGAGAGGGAATAAGGTAAGACATTTGCTTTCTCTCTAAATTGTTACTGTTATGTGTCTCTATCTGCCAAGCAGCTTTAAAACAACTAAGATTAATTGAAGATCTCGGTTAATAATTGATTCTCTTAAACTTGTACACCTGTAGACATGAATGAGCATGTGAAGTGTAAACAAAGCTATGACAAATGAATGTGTCTGAAACAGGATTTGACTATTTAACTTTGGCATGCATGAAATGAACTTCACATATTTGTGGATCAGCCTTGTACCTGTAGTGCATATTTGTTTTGTTTCAGGACAGATTGCAGGTATGGGGATTCAGGTGAAAGCTTTAGTGCTGGGTGCTGCAATGGCAGCCGTAGCTTGTACAACCATCATCGCTTTGATTCTCTCGCTTGCAAATCATCAGACTTTGGATCAATCCTCAACAAAGGTGCAAAGATGTCAGTTACAGTTGTAAAAGGCAATCATACAGGAGATACCTATCAGAAAATGTTCTTTTTTCTGCTTGCACTGCCTGTTGTTTATTAAAAACAGATCATCTTAACAGGTGTCAATATTTGCTTTATCGGATATTATAATAAATATATATAGGTGTCGGATAACACTTCTACAACTGTGACTCTGCTCATTCTACAATTTGATATCGTTGAGACATTTAAAAAATAAGTTATTTTTTTATGTTAAACTTTTAACGGTCACAGTTTGAGAAAAAAAAAAAGTATTCATGTCCACTTTTGTAGAGGGCAATCACCCACAGGAAAGTGGAGGGTGAAAGAAGGGAAATGGGAACAGGACATTTAAACCTGTATCCGTGAAAACATAATTCTTGTATATAACACTATTGTCACATTAGTGATAATATTTTGACCACACACAATACAGTATGTGTCTATTTGTTTCTAAAACAAGTGTTTATTGTTAAGATATTCATGAATTGAGTTTATTTTTAATAATTTAAAATAAAACCCTTGACACTTTACAACTAACTTTACACATTAACATCTCAAGTGGAAATGCATTCGTATTGAAATTAACATGAACCTAAATTAATAAATTCTGTAGGACTTAACAGTTAGGTTCCATTTGTTAACATTAGTTAACTATAGTAACTATAGTTGTTGAGATGATCTAAAAATGAAAAATAGTTTTAAAGCATTTGTTAATCTCAGTTAATGAATTTCAACACTGACTAATGAAATCAAAAGCTGGTCACACTTTAACTAACTAGTAACTATGACGTTTAACTAATTAAACTCCTAATTTGTTGCTTATTAATAAATAGTAAGGTAGTTGTTAAGTTCAGGATTGGGGTAGGAGTAAGGAATCCAAAATATGGTCATGCAGAATAAGGCATTAATATGTACTTTGTAAGTACTAATAAATGGCCAATATGCTAGTAATATCCATGCTAATAGTAACTTGTTAATAGTGAGAACTGGTTACCCAAAAGTTGTATTTCTTAATAATAATTGATTGCCCTGAGCTAACGTGAACAATAAACCTTTGTATTTTTATTAACTATTTAAGATTAATAAATACTATAACAAATATATTGTTTGTTGTTAGTTTATGTATTAATTTAGGTTTAGGTTAATGATATTATTGCAAAGTATTGCTTATGGTTTAACTAAGGTTAACAAATGGAACCCTGTTGTAAAGTGTTACCAACATTTTCCTTCTCGATGGAGAAAGTGTGAACAACCTAGCTAGCTAACCTAGCTAGTTTTTATTGTTGAGAGTTTTATTCAACTTTAATATCAGACTGAAAAGAAGAGCAAAAATAAACTTTTAGATATCAGTCTGCATATGTGATGGAGGCATCTTTAGTAAAACAGCTCCATATTTAACGAAGCACATACCAAAGCATCGCAACCTGCTTTCCGGAATACAGGAGATGGAAAGCATCTATTTCACACATCATTTACGCAGTCTGTCTCACAAAAACAAACCAATCTATGGTTAAGAAAACAAACAAACTTAAAACAACAAGAAAATATACATGATTTCAGACCACAAGTAAACCGAACAACCAAATAAGTTCTATACAATTCCTCAACACAAACTATTTTTATGAATCCTGTGGTCTAACTTGAATGTGATAGTTACTGTCAAATGTTTTCCCTCAGGATGTGTGTGTGTTTCGCTCAGGAAAGTAAGCACACCCAGTAAATCAAGTTTTGTCCAAATTTATGGAACTCTTTGTCTGACTTCCTCAGTATGGGATTGTGTTTGATGCCGGCTCAACTCACACGGCACTCTTCCTGTACCAGTGGGTGGGGAACAAAGAGAATAACACTGGAATAGTCTCTCAGAAACAGAGCTGTGATGTGGATGGTGAGTACAGTGCTGGAAACTTGTCCAGCTCCTTGTTCCCTAACATTATAACACTTTGCGGTGATTTAATTATGTCTTATAAGGTGACAAAGATGAATCGAATGCATTTAGTCAATATTACTTCATTCACTGAATAGAAAACAAACTAAACCGTTTCAACAGGTCCATCACAAAACTTCACGTGGCCTAAATGGCTGGGATGCCGGTCCCTATGAGTAGGCTATACTATGTGTACTTAAGATTTAATTGTCAAATGATTTTTATCGTTTTTAGGTGATGGTATATCCAGCTATGTACAGAACCCTCTGGCAGCTGGAGAAAGTCTTAAGAAATGCTTGGATGAGGCCAAGGCAGAAATACCAGAAAGAGAGTGGAAAACTACACCTGTGTACCTTGGTGCCACTGCTGGCATGCGGCTTCTTAGGTGATTGAACTTAACAATAATTGACAGAAGTGTCATATAAATGATATGGATTACACTGATCTTTACATTGGTTTCACAGCTTACAGGACCAAAGTTTAGCAGACAGCATTCTCGAAGAAGTCACCAAAACAATCCAAAGCTATCCATTTGATTTTCGAGGGGCCAGAATACTCTCTGGCATGGAGGAGGGGGCTTTTGGTTGGATCACCATCAACTATCTCATGGAGAGTTTTATCAAGGTGAATAATGGCTTTCCAACACTGAAGAAATTAGGACTGAGTGGATATTAATGCAGAGTTCTTCAAACTTAAGGGTCAGCCCATTTCTTTTACAATGATCCAATGAACATTGTAAAAACCAAACAATGCAGCATCAGTCATTTTAAACTAAAGTTATTACTTTGTTATCATGTCAGATATCTTTATTTGTCATTCTTCCTAAAGGCCACTGAACACATGTACAGTTTTTCATGTTGTTTTGACAACACAGACTCAGTTAATTAAATCAATCAACAGTAGAAATGATACTTAATCACTATTAATCACTTCTCTTTTGTTAGAACATCATGTACCTCAATGTTTTTTTTTTTTGCAGCATTCATTTGAGGGCCATTGGATCCACCCAAAAGCAGGAAAGATCCTTGGGGCTCTTGATCTCGGTGGCTCATCAACACAGATCTCATTCACCCCAAAAGACCCAGTGAAAAACAAAGATTCAGCTTTTAATATCCAGCTCTATGGGCACAAATATGAGCTGTACACACACAGCTACTTGTGCTTTGGCAAGGACCAGGCTTTGAGGAAGCTTCAGGTCTACCTCCACAAGGTTGGTGTTTAATTCTATTCATTATCTCCGAGTAGGTTTTTACTATACTAGTTTTAGCAAAAACACATTTACTGTATGAAGTTTTGGAAAGAAAGTATTTACCAATAAAAATATGGTCATAATTGAATGTCTGATATGGGGTTTGCTTCATTTAGACTTCTGGATCCTCACCTGTTATCAGTCACCCATGCTACCATGTTGGATTTGACCTCAATCTTACTTTGAATGACCTTTACAACTCCCCCTGTGTGGTCAAACCAAACAGTTTTAACAGCACAGCTACAGTAAAGTTTTTAGGAACGGGTAACTCATCACTCTGTCTTTCTCTAATGGAGAACATTGTTAACCTGACCGACTGTGCATTTTCACCAGACTGTGGCTTCAATGGTGCCTATCAACCTCCAGTCAATGGCGAATTCTTTGTAAGTGTTTCTTTCCTTATCAAATCATCATCACTAATTACTAGTAGCATGATATTAAAGTTGTATGATTTAATGTTAGGAAGGAAATGAAATATATATATGTTCCTGTAGCTCAATTGGTAGAGCACTGCGCTATCAATTGCAAGGTTGGGGGTTAGATTCTAGCCAAACAAGCCTAATGATTCAATGAACCATTCATAAAGAACCATTTACTTCACTCCTAAATGAATCAGCCATTTGAACGAACCAAATGAATAAATAAATGACTCTTGATATAAATGATATTTATATCAAAATGATCCTCTGCTATAATTTTTGGATTCTTCTTATACATCTCAGGCTTTTTCTGCATTCTTCTACACCTTTGACTTCCTTGGACTTGTCCCAAAAGCTCCACTGACCCAGGTTCTTTCCACTATTGAGACCCACTGCAACAAAAACTGGACCTCTGTGAGTTCACAGACATTAATTGCAGTACTATATTTTATAGTAAAATGCCTGGAAAATTTAGAAGTGAAAGTGAATCACATTACGAGTCCATTTGATGATGCTGGTGTTATCTTTTGTAATACTGATTCTTAAATTCATTTTTATGACCATTATTTCTTTCTGCAGCTGAAGGCTGGAAATCCAAAGACTACTCCAAAATATCTGAAAGATTATTGTGCTTCTGCTCATTATATTATGACTATTCTCTTGAAAGGATACAAGTTCAATAACACATGGGATCAAATCTCTTTTAAGAAACAGGTAAGGTTTCATCAGCTTATATTATTAGCATTCCTTTACCGAAATGAACCGGTTCAGTAATAAAAATTTACAGGTCAGGTTTGAATTTACAGGTATACATACAGGTCAATATCCTCCTCATTAATATAGCAGACTAAATATGGATATTCAGTGATTCATAAATCATTTAGAGACTAGAATTTAATTTCAGATTATTTGCATTGCTCAAAAGCACAGTGGAAGTATCTTAAACTGACATCATGCCATGTTCTCAGCCTGACAGTATATATCAGATGACGGTCAGCGTGATTTTGCAGAGTAAGACATTTTCCTGGATCAACATCTTTTGATGATCCTGGATCAATATTATTGTCCAAAAATATAAACTTGATCCAATCCCTACCCCTAAACCTGACCCTACCAATATTTTATTCCTAAAATCAGTGGGAAATATTTTAAATATTTAAGATAGCTTATTAAAAAGGGTGTAGAAGCACCTAACCCTGATTTTAAGCCTAAAACAGATATTTTTTTAAAAGTTATATCTCAATTCTGATTGGTTGATTGGAATGTTGTACTTGGTGAACATGTTCACCATCAGATGACCTCTGCTCCAGACTTCTGGGAATCTCCCTGTAAATGGGCTTACTTTCCCCATCAGTGTGATTTGTACTCATATAAGATTGTATGATGGTTACAGGTGGCAGATACAGATGTTGGTTGGACATTGGGCTACATGCTGAACCTGACCAACATGATTCCTTCTGAACGGTCCAGAGCAGTGACAGGAGTGCCGCACAGTCAGTGGGCAGCTCAGATTGTCTTCATTGTATTTTCCCTCATTCTCATTCTTTTTATAGCCATTCTCTTTGTTTGTGACCTAAACCATTGAGTTGTGTGTCATGAATGTGTGTGTATGCATTAGTATTTATTGCTTAAATTTCAGACAACAGATACAAAGATCGACAAACTTCTCTTTTGACTACTGTTTCTGATGTGATTTGAGACGTTTGTTTTTTTTCAACAAAGACCTCACAAATAGTGAAATAATCTATGCATTTTGACATTGTGATGACAAAATGAGATGACAGGTGCTTTGTTTTTCTAACATTCTATACCATTTCTAGCTAAATGTAGCTTTTTGTTTTTTAAAGTAGTGTCTTGTTTTGAAGGCTTACTAGTCTGTCAATGATTTAGTATGTACTAACGTATAATTCTCAAAACAGTGATTTTTCATCATTCATAAACTCTAAATCGTAAGAGTATAGATTTTTTATTTGCTTGTATTCATTTTTACTTACACTCAGCACTTGCAGTAGGAATTAAAGCACTTAACAGACATTAAATAAATGTATGATTATATTATAATTATGTGTGAAATCATTATTGTACTTTGTACATATTTATAAAATACAGAAATGACATTCTCCTTAAGCAACAAAATATAAGCAGCGTACTTTTTTTTTTGCCTTTTCTTTTTACAAATTGTTTACACATTACCCACAATTTTTTTTTTTTTATGTAAAGTATGCTATACTGAGTAATACTGCATTTAATTGATAAAAACAGTAATATTGTGAAATATTATTACTTTTTATGGGTTTTATTTATTCCTCTGACAGGAAAGCTGATAATTTATGAATGTAAAATTTTCCAGGATTCTTAAATAAATAGATCAATAAAAAAAAAATCACCATTTATTTTAATATTATATTTATTTTATATTTCTCCCTGAATTGATATATTCTTTACTGTCACTTTTGATCAATTTAATGAATAATTGCTGAATAACAGTATTAATTTCTACAAAAAGTATCTACCCAACCCAAACTTTTGAAAGGTCATGCGTGTTGTGTGTGTGGGAGTGTGTTTTCAACAGCAACCGGATTTCTTCTGTGATGGTTCTCTTCTCAATGTTGCGTGTCTCTCCTTCTGTGACTTGCGCTCCATTAACAACCTAGTAGCAACAAGATCTTTATCCTTATGCATGGACAGAAAACACACGTTGAACAAGTAATAATTGGTGTGATGGGTTTTGTCAGTTTCGAGTCTTACTCTGCTAGAGTTGTCATGGATTCTGACACATTCGCCCCAGTTGCAGCACTGCACTCCATGAAATTTATGTTGTATTCCTAATGAAGAGAAAATACAACCAGACTTTGAGTAGAAATATACTCAGGCAAAACAATTGGACAGTACTTTTTTTTGGGTCACGATGATCTCTTACTCTGGCCAGATCTGCTCCTTCTTGAATCTGGACTGCACGCTCTCCAGAATCATTCTTGTTTCCAAGCAACATCATGATGACATCATCAGGAGCCCTTTCCTGCGTAACATTGTCATAATACAATTTAGAGAAGGGGATGTTTCAATATATTTTTAGTAAAATATAAGGAACATGAAGGAATGAAAACATTAGATACCTGAGCTCGAGAGATCCAATCTCGTACAGAAATAAAACTGTTTGAACATGTGATTGCATACATGAGCAGAAGCCCATCAGCTCTGTGGAACACTTGTGTGGTGATGCTGTGAAACCTTATAAAGATTTTTGGGGTTAAATTACACACAGACAACTTTTTTCATCATGTGTTAATTTATTCTGAGTTCTTACCTCTCTTGACCCGCTGTGTCCCATATCTGCAGTTTAACAGTTCTGTCAGGCAGAGCAACAGTCTGTATACAGGTGTCAACACCTGGGTGCAAAACATAAAATATGTAACATAAAATAACTTAAAAAAAAAATATATATATATATATATATATATATTTATATATTTTATATATTTATACATTTGGAACTGATCATTATCATTAGGCTGCATTTTTTCTTCTTAGAAATAATTTATTTCTATATAGTGTACCATGGCACCTTATACAATACCATTGTAAATTTAAGGTCGGTAAGATGTTTTAAAGAATTTAACACCTTTATTCGGAAAGGATGCATTAATTTAACCAAAATTAACAGTAAATACATGAAAAAGATCCTGAAAAAATGTATCCACAAAAATATTGAGCAGCGCAACTGTTTTGAACATTGATAATAATCAGGAATGTTTATTAAGAATCAAATCAGCAGTATTTGAAAATCTAATAATATTTTACAATAGTATTGTTTTTACTGTATTTTTGATCAAATAAACTGTATGAGCATAAAATACTTTTTTAAAAACTTTTTCAAAATCTTGAATGGGAATGTGAATAATTGCTTCAGTAAACAAGAATGCCTGCTCTCCACCGCAAAGCACCCACCAATAGTGGAGCGGTAATCCTCAGTGAACTGCCCTTCATGGAAGCGTCTGATGAAGGAAGTCTTCCCCACACTGCAGTTTCCCACCATGACAACGTTAAACTGAACTTCTTCAGCATCTGAAACTATATGACAGAGTTTGTGTGTAGATGAGTATCAGATATTAAACTTTAAGAAATAATTACATGACAATGTTTTATCACTGTACTCACTACTGTTGTTTAAATTTACAGTCTGCTTAGCTCCAGTGCTTCTATCAGGTTTAATGATTTGGCCCAAAGAAACGGGACCAGCACCAGTGGCTTTTGGAGCAGCTTCTTCATTTCTGGAGCAGGAAAAATTAAATTAAATAAAGATATATTATATATACAGATAAAGAATTATTATATAGCTCTGTGTCATACTTGGCTTCCATGTTCCTCTGCTCAGAGACTGGATGGGTAATCGGTTGATTCTCTGGTTGTAAGGTGAGGCATGGATCACAAACCTTAGCAATACAGGTATTTGTTAGTGTTTAAAAGCAAGTAGCATTAAAGATTGAAGTACAAAATGTAAGGACATTTTCTAAACAAAGAGATATATACCTCTGAGACATCACTGCACAGCTTGTCCGCTTTATGATCTCCATCTTCTAATTCATTCTTAAAATCAGAAGTGGCCAGACTACTAAGGCCTTGTTTGCTCTTATTAGCACGTCTGGACCCAAACTTCCTTTTTGTTGATGGAGACGTCCTTTCTTGGCAAACAGGGTTAGCGCTCTCTTCTAGCTGGCTGCTACTTGTGTGTGCACTAGAGACATCAAGATACTCTTTATTTAGTTTGTTTTCAGTGATATTAGGCACTATAGACACCTCAACTCTTTCAAGATCCTTGATTTCTTGCTCATCCATTCTTAAATTCGAAATATCTTTCTCCCCATCCTCTTTGTCTTCATCCTCCCTTTCTGCTTTGAGCTGCTGTCTGGAATTCTTGCGAGTTGACCCCATTTTTCTTCTTCGTCCTCCAGGTGAGTTGGGTTCACTGTGAACCAATGGTGTCGGCTGGAGAGATTTGATTTCGGAGTTTTCTTGCATATTGAGATCAGGAGCATTCGCTATGTGTTTTGGCTCTTTGATGATTGATTCCCCATCATTACTCATTGAACTTTGAGACGTCTTATTTAATGCTCTCTCTATCTCACTGAGAAGTGAATCTTCTGACTGATCAGAGTAATCATAAGATGTTTGGTCTCCTAAGCTCATTTCAGAGTCCTGAGGCATCTGCAGATTTGTATCTGTAGTTTCTGTTTCCTCAAAACCTTCTCTTATTCCTTGGTTTCTTCCTGCTCTGAGATTCTTCCGAGTCGAGCCCATCTTTCTTCTCTTCTCAGTAGTAACAGTCTCTGACTGTGGATGTTTGGTAACATCAGCATTCACTAACTGAAGGGTGTTTTCAGGTGTCTCAGGCACTGTTGGTCCACTAGGTTCAGAATTGTTCTGATGGTCATTTTCTTCTTTTAAATCAGTTGCACTACCTAACATTTCTGATTCAAGATCTGTGGTACTGACTGAAGACACTTCCTTGGACTGATTGATGCTTGATGCTAAAGGCATATCATCCAAATCATCTTCTGCTTTCTTAGTTTCGCTATTCTCTGCCACACCAAGTGCATCTGCATTATCGGCCATATTTTCCCCATGTATTACTTTAGGATTTCTCCGGGTTGAGCCCATCTTTCGCCTCTTTTCTTGAGTGGAACTGATTTCATTAACAAAATCATCCTGAGTGCTTTTTAGTTCTTGTGTGGGAAAAACATGGCCTGTGTTTTCAGTTTGTTCAGGCTCTGATCCTACATAAACATCTACAGACACAGTTTGATCAACATCTTTGTTATTAACTTTCAAGACAAATTTGTCCTTTGTCCTGTCATAGAGATTGATTGCCTCATTCTCACTATTACTGTCATTTCCAGTACTTTCCATCCCCTTTTCCTCGCTCACCTCCGATAGGTCATGGATATTTGGAGAAACTTCCTTCCCTCCATTTTCTGATTCAGGGCACATTTTTGAAGAAGCCACTGGATGAGAAAAGTCAACAGGGAAGTTTTGTTCTACCTTTTCATCAAATTTACATTCAGTTTTTCTTGCACTGGTTGCTAAATGTGGTTCGGTATCCTGCTCCTGTGTCATTTCTTTGCTATCTCTATCCATCTTTTTGGATTCTTCTTTTCCCTGCCCTTTGTTCCCTCTGAGCGTCTTACGCGTTGACCCCATCTTACGTTTTTGAAAGACTGGATTCAAGCTCGATTGATCTTCTCTATGAGACTCTTTAGGAATGACACTTTGTTTGACAATGACAATTTGTTTAGGACCTAAGTATGTGTCAGCATATCCCAATGAAAAGTCTGAAATCATTTCAGCTGCAACATTTGAAGAACATTCAGATTCTATCAATAGGTTTGGATTTATGGAAGAATTTGGATAATTTTGTTCTGAGATATCTGTCTGCACATCTGATTTACTAACAATATCCTGGATCTCATGGCCTTCTCTATCAGCAGATGAAATAAACAGTTGCTGGGGTTCAGGAGATCCTGCAATGGCTTCTTCAATAGTTAAATTCTCCTCTGACTTTGTGGTCCCATCATCATTTGTTGTATTTTCAGCTTCTCCCTCTTTCTCTTCTTCAACCTCCTCATCATTCACCATTCTCTTCCCTCTCTTCCGAGTTGACCCCATTTTTCTCTTCTTCATAGACCTTTTGGAGAATGGATGCATTTCAGCCATCTCTGTCGGTGCAGCATTCTCAGATGAGACATACATTTGGGTTTCCTCCATAAGCAAGGCATCAGACAAGATCAGAGCAGAATGACTTCTACAGGCAAATCTGTCTCTAACAAAATCTGCAGTTCTTTCTGGGACCTCAAATAAATGTGAGCCAGTATCATCCTGTGATGGCCCAGATTGTGTTTGAGATACATCTGATCTCTGCTTTAGTTCCAAATCATCACATGGCTCCTGCACTGACATGTCCACTGTCTCTGTGGTCTTTCTGTCCTCATCTTTATTATCTCTTATATTCAAAAATTCTTGTGTTTCAATGTGATCAACCACATTATCCTGGTATTGAACTTCCAAGTGTGCTTTTGTGTCTTCCTCGGATTCCACTCTTACTTTTCTTTGACCATTTTTCCCTCTGAGAGGTCTACGAGTTGAGCCCATTTTCCTCTTGTGAATAACTGTGAATTCTGAGTGTGCCTCCTCTTTCTGAGTATCTTGAGGAATGATGGTGGTGTCACTTTGCTTGGGAAAGGTGTCAGTTTCTTCCTTAACTTCACACTCAGCATGTTCGGATACTTTTATTGCTTCCAGTTTTGCATCAGAGGAAGTGTCATTTTGAATCAAATCTGACTCCGTAGTCATATTAATCTCCCCTGTACCTGTATCTCCAGTAACTTCAACTTCTCCGACTAATGTCACACTAACATCATTGATTTTCTCCTCTGTTCCTTCAGCTTCATAAGTTGTTGTGTCAGATATTGTGTCCTGTGATTCAGTTTCTAATTGTAGGTCTTTGTTTTCCTCTGCTGCCACGTTTTCAGCATCTCCAGCATTTTCCTGGGACTCTTCATTCAGTTTCATGAGGGTTTGTGATTCTGTGATGTGACAGATATTTATTGCAATGGACTCCTCAGATGTTAAATCTGAACTACATGATGACTGCAGGTCGGTGGATTTAGATCTTTCAACAGGACCAACATCATTTTTCTTGCATGTGTCCATCTCCTGTTCTTTTGCTCCAAGTTTTACACTTTGTAATGTAGATTCATCTAGAGGGGGTTCATCCTCCAAACTAATTGTTTCTTCTTCTACATTGATCATATCTTCACTGTCAAGTGTTTCATTTTCATCATGATGTTCTTTTTCTTTTCTTTGTCTATTTTTCCCTCTGAGAGGTCTACGAGTTGAGCCCATTTTTCTCTTGTGAATAACTGTGAATTCTGAGTGTGCCTCCTCTTTCTGAGCATCTTGAGGAATGATGGTGGTGTCACTTTGCTTGGGAACTGTGTCAGTTTCTTTCTGAACTTCGCGCTCAGCATTGTCAGATACTTTAAATGCTTCCAGTTTTGCATCAGAGGAAGTGTCATTTTGAATCAAACCTGACTCAGTAGTAATATTACTCTCCACTGTACCTGTCCCTCCAGTAACTTCAACTTCTCTGATTAATGTCACACTAAGATCATTGATTTTCTCCTCTGTTCCTTCAGCTTCATAAGATGTTGTGTCAGATATTTTGTTCTGTGATTCAGTTTCTAATTGTAGGTCTTTGTTTTCCTCTGCTGCCACTTTTTCAGCATCGCCAGCATTTTCCTGGGACTCTTTATTCAGTTTCATGAGGGTTTGTGATTCTGTGATGTGACAGATACTTGTTGCAATGGACTCCTCAGATGTTAAATCTGAACTACATGATGACTGCAGGTCGGTGGATTTAGATCTTTCAACAGGACCAACATCATTTTTCTTGCATATGTCCATCTCCTGTTCTTTTGCTCCTAGTTTTACACTTTGTAATGTAGATTCATCTAGAGGGGGTTCATCCTCCAAACTAATTGTTTCTTCCTCTACATTGATCATATCTTCACTGTCAAGTGTCTCATTTTCATCATGATGTTCTTTTTCTTTTCTTTGTCCATTTTTCCCTCTGAGAGGTCTACGAGTTGAGCCCATTTTTCTCTTGTGAATAACTGTGAATTCTGAGTGTGCCTCCGCTTTTTGAGAATCTTGAGGAATGATGGTGGTGTCACTTTGCTTGGGAATGGTTTCTTCCTGAACTTTACACTCAGCATCGTCAGATATTTTCATTGCTTCCAGGTTTGCATCAGAGGAAGTGTCATTTTGAATCAAATCTGACTCCGTAGTCATATTACTCTCCACTGTAACTGTATCTCCAACAAACTCAACTTCTTTGTCTAAAACATTAGCATCACAGATGTTCTCTTCTGTTACTTCTCCTCCAAATGCTGTTGAGTCAAATGTCTGGTTTTGTAAGTGTCTTTCTGTGTCCTCCTCTGCTGGCACTATTTCAACATCTCCAGAATTTTCCTGGGACCCAGCATGAATTTTTGGGAGGGTTTGTGATTCTGAAATGTCACAGACACTCACTGCAGTATATCTGGATTCATCTGGACTGGGTTCATCCTTCAAAATGAAGATTTCTTTCTCATCATGTTCTTGTCTTTGTCCTTTATTCCCTCTGAGGGGTCTTCGAGTTGAGCCCATTTTTCTCTTTTGAATAACTGGACTTGATTTTGAGTGTGCCTCTTCTGTGTGAGAATCTTCAGGAATGAGGTTGATGTCACTTTGTTTAAGAACTGTGTCTGTTTCTCCTGAAACATCTTTCTCAACATTTTCAGATATTTTCAATGCTTCGATGTGTACATCAGGAGAAGTATGAAGAAAATCTGACTCCATAGTCATATTACTCTCCACTGTACCTGTATCTCCAGTAACTTCAACTTCTCTGATTAATGTCACACTAACGTCATTGATGTTCTCCTCTGTTCCTTCAGCTTCATAAGATGTTGTGTCAGATATTTTGTTCTGTGATTCAGTTTCTAATTGTAGGTCTTTGTTTTCCTCTGCTGCCACTTTTTCAGCATCGCCAGCATTTTCCTGGGACTCTTCATTCAGTTTCATGAGGGTTTGTGATTCTGTGATGTGACAGATACTTGCTGCAATGGACTCCTCAGATGTTAAATCTGAACTACATGATGACTGCAGGTCGGTGGATTTAGATCTTTCAACAGGACCAACATCATTTTTCTTGCATGTGTCCATCTCCTGTTCTTTTGCTCCTAGTTTTACACTTTGTAATGTAGATTCATCTAGAGGGGGTTCATCCTCCAAACTAATTGTTTCTTCCTCTACATTGATCATATCTTCACTGTCAAGTGTCTCATTTTCATCATGATGTTCTTTTTCTTTTCTTTGTCCATTTTTCCCTCTGAGAGGTCTACGAGTTGAGCCCATTTTTCTCTTGTGAATAACTGTGAATTCTGAGTGTGCCTCCTCTTTCTGAGTATCTTGAGGAATGATGGTGGTGTCACTTTGCTTGGGAACTGTGTCAGTTTCTTCCTGAGCTTCACACTCAGCATCGTCAGATATTTTCATTTCTTCCAGTTTTGCATCAGAGGAAGTGTCATTTTGAATCGAATCTGACTCCGTAGTCATATTACTCTCCACTGTAACTGCATCTCCAACAAACTCAACTTCTTTGTCTAAAACATTAGCATCACAGATGTTCTCTTCTGTTACTTCTCCTCCAAATGCTGTTGAGTAAAATGTCTGGTTTTGTAAGTGTCGTTCTGTGTCCTCCTCTGCTGGCACTATTTCAACATCTCCAGAATTTTCCTGGGACCCAGCATGAATTTTTGGGAGGGTTTGTGATTTTGAAATGTCACAGACACTCACTGCAGTATATCTGGATTCATCTGGACTGGGTTCATCCTTCAAAATGAAGATTTCTTTCTCATCATGTTCTTGTCTTTGTCCTTTATTCCCTCTGAGAGGTCTTCGAGTTGAGCCCATTTTTCTCTTTTGAATAACTGGACTTGATTTTGAGTGTGCCTCTTCTGCGTGAGAATCTTCAGGAATGAGGTTGATGTCACTTTGTTTAAGAACTGTGTCTGTTTCTCCTGAAACATCTTTCTCAACATTTTCAGATATTTTCAATGCTTCGACGTGTACATCAGGAGAAGTATGAAGAAAATCTGACTCCGTAGTCAAATTACTCTCCACTGTACCTGTATCTCCAGTAACTTCAACTTCTCCGACTAATGTCACACTAACATCATTGATTTTCTCCTCTGTTCCTTCAGCTTCATAAGTTGTTGTGTCAGGTATTTTGTTTTGTGATTCAGTTTCTAATTGTAGGTCTTTGTTTTCCTCTGCTGCCACTTTTTCAGCATCTCCAGCATTTTCCTGGGACTCTTCATTCAGTTTCATGAGGGTTTGTGATTCTGTGACATGACAGATACTTACTGCAGTGGATTCCTCAGACAGGAAATCTGAACGACATGATGACTGCAGGAGAGCAGACTCAGATCTTTCAACAGGACCAACATCATTGTCCTCACATAATTCCATGTCCTGTACTTTAACTCCATCTTTTGTGGTTCTTAACAGAGATGCATTTGTAATGGATTCATCCTCCAAACTAATTGTTTCTTTCTCTACATTGATCATATCTTCACTGTCAGGTGTCTCATTTTCATCATGATGGTCTTTTTCTTTTCTTTGTGTATTTTTCCCTCTGAGAGGTCTACGAGTTGAGCCCATTTTTCTCTTGTGAATAACTGTGAATTCTGAGTGTGCCTCCTCTTTCTGATTATCGTGAGGAATGATGGTGGTGTCACTTTGCTTGGGAACGGTTTCTTCCTGAACCTTACACTCAGCATCATCAGATACTTTTATTGCTTCCAGTTTTGGATCAGAGGAAGTGTCATTTTGAATCAAATCTGACTCCGTAGTCATATTACTCTCCCCTGTAACTGTATCTCCAGTAACTTTAACTTCTCTGACTAATGTCACACTAACATCATTGATTTTCTCCTCTGTTCCTTTAGCTTCATAAGTTGTTGTGTCAGATATTTTGTTCTGTGATTCAGTTTCTAATTGTAGGTCTTTGTTTTCCTCTGCTGCCACTTTGTCAGCATCGCCAGCATTTTCCTTGGACTCTTCATTCAGTTTCATGAGGGTTTGTGATTCTGTGATGTGACAGATATTTATTGCAATGGACTCCTCAGATGTTAAATCTGAACTACATGATGACTGCAGATCGGTGGATTTAGATCTTTCAACAGGACCAACATCATTTTTCTTACATATGTCCATCTCCTGTTCTTTTGCTCCTAGTTTTACACTTTGTAATGTAGATTCATCTAGACGGGGTTCATCCTCCAAACTAATTGTTTCTTCCTCTACATTGATCATATCTTCACTGTCAAGTGTTTCATTTTCATCATGATGTTCTTTTTCTTTTCTTTGTCCATTTTTCCCTCTGAGAGGTCTACGAGTTGAGCCCATTTTTCTCTTGTGAATAACTGTGAATTCTGAGTGTGCCTCCTCTTTCTGAGAATCTTGAGGAATGATGGTGGTGTCACTTTGCTTTGGAACTGTGTCAGTTTCTTCCTGAACTTCACGCTCAGTATTGTCAGATACTTTTAATGCTTCCAGTTTTGCATCAGAGGAAGTGTCATTTTGAATCAAACCTGACTCAGTAGTAATATTACTCTCCAAAGTAACTGTATCTCCAATAAACTCAACTTCTTTGTCTAAAACATTAGCTTCACAGATGTTCTCTTCTGTTGCTTCTCCTCCAAATGCTGTTGAGTCAAATGTCTGGTTTTCTAAGTGTCGTTCTGTGTCCTCCTCTGCTGGCACTATTTCAACATCTCCAGAATTTTCCTGGGACCCAGCATGAATTTTTGGGAGGGTTTGTGATTCTGAAATGTCACAGACACTCACTGCAGTATATCTGGATTCATCTGGACTGGGTTCATCCTTCAACATGAATATTTCTTTCTCATCATGTTCTTGTCTTTGCCCTTCATTCCCTCTGAGAGGTCTTCGAGTTGAGCCCATTTTTCTCTTTTGAATAACTGGACTTGATTTTGAGTGTGCCTCTTCTGTGTGAGAATCTTCAGGAATGAGGTTGATGTCACTTTGTTTAAGAACTGTGTCTGTTTCTCCTGAAACATCTTTCTCAACATTTTCAGATATTTTCAATGCTTCGATGTGTACATCAGGAGAAGAATGAAGAAAATCTGACTCCGTAGTCAAATTACTCTCCACTGTACCTGTATCTCCAGTAATTTCAACTTCTCTGACTAATGTCAAACGAACATCATTGATTTTCTCGTCTGTTCCTTCAGCTTCATAAGTTGTTGTGTCAGATATTGTGTCCCGTGATTCAATTTCTAACTGTAAGTCTTTGCCTTCTTCTGCTGCTCCTTTGTCAGCATCGCCAACATTTTCCTGGGACTCTTCATTCAGTTTCATGGGGGTTTGTGATTCTGTGATGTGACAGATATTTATTGCAATGGACTCCTCAGATGTTAAATCTGAACTACATGATGACTGCATGTCGGTGGATTTAGATCTTTCAACAGGACCAACATCATTTTTCTTGCATGTGTCCATCTCCTGTTCTTTTGCTCCTAGTTTTACACTTTGTAATGTAAATTCATCTAGAGGGGGTTCATCCTCCAAACTAATTGTTTCTTCCTCTACATTGATCATATCTTCACTGTCAAGTGTTTCATTTTCATCATGATGTTCTTTTTCTTTTCTTTGTCCATTTTTCCCTCTGAGAGGTCTACGAGTTGAGCCCATTTTTCTCTTGTGAATAACTGTGAATTCTGAGTGTGCCTCCTCTTTCTGAGCATCTTGAGGAATGATGGTGGTGTCACTTTGCTTGGGAACTGTGTCAGTTTCTTCCTGAACTTCACACTCAGTATTGTCAGATACTTTTATTGCTTCCAGTTTTGCATCAGAGGAAGTGTCATTTTGCATCAAATCTGACTCCATAGTCATATTACTCTCCACTGTACCTGTATCTCCAGTGACTTCAACTTCTCTGATTAATGTCACACTAACATCATTGATTTTCTCCTCTGTTCCTTCAGCTTCATAAGATGTTGTGTCAGATATTTTGTTCTGTGATTCAGTTTCTAATTGTAGGTCTTGGTTTTCCTCTGCTGCCACTTTTTCAGCATCGCCAGCATTTTCCTGGGACTCCTCATTCAGTTTCATGAGGGTTTGTGATTCTGTGATGTGACAGATACTTGCTGCAATGGACTCCTCAGATGTTAAATCTGAACTACATGATGACTGCAGGTCGGTGGATTTAGATCTTTCAACAGGACCAACATCATTTTTCTTGCATGTGTCCATCTCCTGTTCTTTTGCTCCTAGTTTTACACTTTGTAATGTAGATTCATCTAGAGGGGGTTCATCCTCCAAACTAATTGTTTCTTCCTCTACATTGATCATATCTTCACTGTCAAGTGTCTCATTTTCATCATGATGTTCTTTTTCTTTTCTTTGTCCATTTTTCCCTCTGAGAGGTCTACGAGTTGAGCCCATTTTTCTCTTGTGAATAACTGTGAATTCTGAGTGTGCCTCCGCTTTTTGAGAATCTTGAGGAATGATGGTGGTGTCACTTTGCTTGGGAATGGTTTCTTCCTGAACTTTACACTCAGCATCGTCAGATATTTTCATTGCTTCCAGGTTTGCATCAGAGGAAGTGTCATTTTGAATCGAATCTGACTCCGTAGTCATATTACTCTCCACTGTAACTGTATCTCCAACAAACTCAACTTCTTTGTCTAAAACATTAGCATCACAGATGTTCTCTTCTGTTACTTCTCCTCCAAATGCTGTTGAGTCAAATGTCTGGTTTTGTAAGTGTCGTTCTGTGTCCTCCTCTGCTGGCACTATTTCAACATCTCCAGAATTTTCCTGGGACCCAGCATGAATTTTTGGGAGGGTTTGTGATTCTGAAATGTCACAGACACTCACTGCAGTATATCTGGATTCATCTGGACTGGGTTCATCCTTCAAAATGAAGATTTCTTTCTCATCATGTTCTTGTCTTTGTCCTTTATTCCCTCTGAGAGGTCTTCGAGTTGAGCCCATTTTTCTCTTTTGAATAACTGGACTTGATTTTGAGTGTGCCTCTTCTGTGTGAGAATCTTCAGGAATGAGGTTGATGTCACTTTGTTTAAGAACTGTGTCTGTTTCTCCTGAAACATCTTTCTCAACATTTTCAGATATTTTCAATGCTTCGATGTGTACATCAGGAGAAGTATGAAGAAAATCTGACTCCGTAGTCAAATTACTCTCCACTGTACCTGTATCTCCAGTAACTTCAACTTCTCCGACTAATGTCACACTAACATCATTGATTTTCTCCTCTGTTCCTTCAGCGTCATAAGTTGTTGTGTCAGGTATTTTGTTTTGTGATTCAGTTTCTAATTGTAAGTCTTTGTTTTCCTCTGCTGCCACTTTTTCAGCATCTCCAGCATTTTCCTGGGACTCTTCATTCAGTTTCATGAGGGTTTGTGATTCTGTGACATGACAGATACTTACTGCAGTGGATTCCTCAGATGTTAAATCTGAACTACATGATGACTGCAGGAGAGCAGACTCAGATCTTTCAACAGGACCAACATCATTGTCCTCACATAATTCCATGTCCTGTACTTTAACTCCATCTTTTGTGGTTCTTAACAGAGATGCATTTGTAATGGATTCATCCTCCAAACTAATTGTTTCTTTCTCTACATTGATCATATCTTCACTGTCAGGTGTCTCATTTTCATCATGATGGTCTTTTTCTTTTCTTTGTGTATTTTTCCCTCTGAGAGGTCTACGAGTTGAGCCCATTTTTCTCTTGTGAATAACTGTGAATTCTGAGTGTGCCTCCTCTTTCTGATTATCGTGAGGAATGATGGTGGTGTCACTTTGCTTGGGAACGGTTTCTTCCTGAACTTTACACTCAGCATCGTCAGATACTTTTATTGCTTCCAGTTTTGGATCAGAGGAAGTGTCATTTTGAATCAAATCTGACTCCGTAGTCATATTACTCTCCCCTGTACCTGTATCTCCAGTAACTTCAACTTCTCTGACTAATGTCACACTAACATCATTGATTTTCTCCTCTGTTCCTTTAGCTTCATAAGTTGTTGTGTCAGATATTTTGTTCTGTGATTCAGTTTCTAATTGTAGGTCTTTGTTTTCCTCTGGTGCCACTTTGTCAGCATCGCCAGCATTTTCCTGGGACTCTTCATTCAGTTTCATGAGGGTTTGTGATTCTGTGATATGACAGATATTTATTGCAATGGACTCCTCAGATGTTAAATCTGAACTACATGATGACTGCAGGTCGGTGGATTTAGATCTTTCAACAGGACCAACATCATTTTTCTTACATATGTCCATCTCCTGTTCTTTTGCTCCTAGTTTTACACTTTGTAATGTAGATTCATCTAGACGGGGTTCATCCTCCAAACTAATTGTTTCTTTCTCTAAATTGACCATATCTTCACTGTCAAGTGTCTCATTTTCATCATGATGTTCTTTTTCTTTTCTTTGTCCATTTTTCCCTCTGAGAGGTCTACGAGTTGAGCCCATTTTTCTCTTGTGAATAACTGTGAATTCTGAGTGTGCCTCCTCTTTCTGAGAATTTTGTGGAATGATGGTGGTGTCACTTTGCTTTGGAACTGTGTCAGTTTCTTCCTGAACTTCGCGCTCAGCATTGTCAGATACTTTTAATGCTTCCAGTTTTGCATCAGAGGAAGTGTCATTTTGAATCACACCTGACTCAGTAGTAATATTACTCTCCAAAGTAACTGTATCTCCAATAAACTCAACTTCTTTGTCTAAAACAATAGCTTCACAGATGTTCTCTTCTGTTGCTTCTCCTCCAAATGCTGTTGAGTCAAATGTCTGGTTTTCTAAGTGTCGTTCTGTGTCCTCCTCTGCTGGCACTATTTCAACATCTCCAGAATTTTCCTGGGACCCAGCATGAATTTTTGGGAGGGTTTGTGATTCTGAAATGTCACAGACACTCACTGCAGTATATCTGGATTCATCTGGACTGGGTTCATCCTTCAAAATGAAGATTTCTTTCTCATCATGTTCTTGTCTTTGTCCTTTATTCCCTCTGAGAGGTCTTCGAGTTGAGCCCATTTTTCTCTTTTGAATAACTGGACTTGATTTTGAGTGTGCCTCTTCTGTGTGAGAATCTTCAGGAATGAGGTTGATGTCACTTTGTTTAAGAACTGTGTCTGTTTCTCCTGAAACATCTTTCTCAACATTTTCAGATATTTTCAATGCTTCGATGTGTACATCAGGAGAAGTATGAAGAAAATCTGACTCCGTAGTCAAATTACTCTCCACTGTACCTGTATCTCCAGTAATTTCAACTTCTCTGACTAATGTCACACTAACGTCATTGATGTTCTCCTCTGTTCCTTCAGCTTCATAGGTTGTTGTGTCAGATATTTTGTTCTGTGATTCAGTTTCTAATTGTAGGTCTTTGTTTTCCTCTGCTGCCACTTTTTCAGCATCTCCAGCATTTTCCTGGGACTCTTTATTCAGTTTCATGAGGGTTTGTGATTCTGTGATATGACAGATACTTACTGCAGTGGATTCCTCCGACAGGAAATCTGAACGACATGATGACTGCAGGAGAGCAGACTCAGATCTTTCAACAGGACCAACATCATTGTCCTCACATAATTCCATGTCCTGTACTTTAATTCCATCTTTTGTGGTTCTTAACAGAGATGCATTTGTAATGGATTCATCCTCCAAACTAATTGTTTCTTTCTCTACATTGATCATATCTTCACTGTCAGCTGTCTCATTTTCATCATGATGGTCTTTTTCTTTTCTTTGTCTATTTTTCCCTCTGAGAGGTCTGCGAGTTGAGCCCATTTTTCTCTTGTGAATAACTGTGAATTCTGAGTGTGCCTCCTCTTTCTGAGTATCGTGAGGAATGATGGTGGTGTCACTTTGCTTGGGAACGGTTTCTTCCTGAACTTTACACTCAGCATCATCAGATACTTTTATTGCTTCCAGTTTTGGATCAGAGGAAGTGTCATTTTGAATCAAATCTGTCTCCGTAGTCATATTACTCTCCCCTGTACCTGTATCTCCAGTAACTTCAACTTCTCTGACTAATGTCAAACGAACATCATTGATTTTCTCGTCTGTTCCTTCAGCTTCATAAGTTGTTGTGTCAGATATTGTGTCCCGTGATTCAATTTCTAACTGTAAGTCTTTGCCTTCTTCTGCTGCTCCTTTGTCAGCATCGCCAACATTTTCCTGGGACTCTTCATTCAGTTTCATGGGGGTTTGTGATTCTGTGATGTGACAGATATTTATTGCAATGGACTCCTCAGATGTTAAATCTGAACTACATGATGACTGCATGTCGGTGGATTTAGATCTTTCAACAGGACCAACATCATTTTTCTTGCATGTGTCCATCTCCTGTTCTTTTGCTCCTAGTTTTACACTTTGTAATGTAGATTCATCTAGAGGGGGTTCATCCTCCAAACTAATTGTTTCTTCCTCTACATTGATCATATCTTCACTGTCAAGTGTTTCATTTTCATCATGATGTTCTTTTTCTTTTCTTTGTCCATTTTTCCCTCTGAGAGGTCTACGAGTTGAGCCCATTTTTCTCTTGTGAATAACTGTGAATTCTGAGTGTGCCTCCTCTTTCTGAGCATCTTGAGGAATGATGGTGGTGTCACTTTGCTTGGGAACTGTGTCAGTTTCTTCCTGAACTTCACACTCAGTATTGTCATATACTTTTATTGCTTCCAGTTTTGCATCAGAGGAAGTGTCATTTTGCATCAAATCTGACTCCATAGTCATATTACTCTCCACTGTACCTGTATCTCCAGTGACTTCAACTTCTCTGATTAATGTCACACTAAGATCATTGATTTTCTCCTCTGTTCCTTCAGCTTCATAAGATGTTGTGTCAGATATTTTGTTCTGTGATTCAGTTTCTAATTGTAGGTCTTGGTTTTCCTCTGCTGCTCCTTTGTCAGCATCGCCAACATTTTCCTGGGACTCTTCATTCAGTTTCATGAGGGTTTGTGATTCTGTGATGTGACAGATACTTGCTGCAATGGACTCCTCAGATGTTAAATCTGAACTACATGATGACTGCAGGTCGGTGGATTTAGATCTTTCAACAGGACCAACATCATTTTTCTTGCATGTGTCCATCTCCTGTTCTTTTGCTCCTAGTTTTACAATTTGTAATGTAGATTCATCTAGAGGGGGTTCATCCTCCAAACTAATTGTTTCTTCCTCTACATTGATCATATCTTCACTGTCAAGTGTTTCATTTTCATCATGAGGTTCTTTTTCTTTTCTTTGTCCATTTTTCCCTCTGAGAGGTCTACGAGTTGAGCCCATTTTTCTCTTGTGAATAACTGTGAATTCTGAGTGTGCCTCCTCTTTCTGAGAATCTTGAGGAATGATGGTGGTGTCACTTTGCTTGGGAATGGTTTCTTCCTGAACTTTACACTCAGCATCGTCAGATATTTTCATTGCTTCCAGGTTTGCATCAGAGGAAGTGTCATTTTGAATCGAATCTGACTCCGTAGTCATATTACTCTCCACTGTAACTGTATCTCCAACAAACTCAACTTCTTTGTCTAAAACATTAGCATCACAGATGTTCTCTTCTGTTGCTTCTCCTCCAAATGCTGTTGAGTCAAATGTCTGGTTTTCTAAGTGTCGTTCTGTGTCCTCCTCTGCTGGCACTATTTCAACATCTCCAGAATTTTCCTGGGACCCAGCATGAATTTTTGGGAGGGTTTGTGATTCTGAAATGTCACAGACACTCACTGCAGTATATCTGGATTCATCTGGACTGGGTTCATCCTTCAAAATGAAGATTTCTTTCTCATCATGTTCTTGTCTTTGTCCTTTATTCCCTCTGAGAGGTCTTCGAGTTGAGCCCATTTTTCTCTTTTGAATAACTGGACTTGATTTTGAGTGTGCCTCTTCTGTGTGAGAATCTTCAGGAATGAGGTTGATGTCACTTTGTTTAAGAACTGTGTCTGTTTCTCCTGAAACATCTTTCTCAACATTTTCAGATATTTTCAATGCTTCGATGTGTACATCAGGAGAAGTATGAAGAAAATCTGACTCCGTAGTCAAATTACTCTCCACTGTACCTGTATCTCCAGTAATTTCAACTTCTCTGACTAATGTCACACTAACGTCATTGATGTTCTCCTCTGTTCCTTCAGCTTCATAGGTTGTTGTGTCAGATATTTTGTTCTGTGATTCAGTTTCTAATTGTAGGTCTTTGTTTTCCTCTGCTGCCACTTTTTCAGCATCTCCAGCATTTTCCTGGGACTCTTTATTCAGTTTCATGAGGGTTTGTGATTCTGTGATATGACAGATACTTACTGCAGTGGATTCCTCCGACAGGAAATCTGAACGACATGATGACTGCAGGAGAGCAGACTCAGATCTTTCAACAGGACCAACATCATTGTCCTCACATAATTCCATGTCCTGTACTTTAATTCCATCTTTTGTGGTTCTTAACAGAGATGCATTTGTAATGGATTCATCCTCCAAACTAATTGTTTCTTTCTCTACATTGATCATATCTTCACTGTCAGCTGTCTCATTTTCATCATGATGGTCTTTTTCTTTTCTTTGTCTATTTTTCCCTCTGAGAGGTCTGCGAGTTGAGCCCATTTTTCTCTTGTGAATAACTGTGAATTCTGAGTGTGCCTCCTCTTTCTGAGTATCGTGAGGAATGATGGTGGTGTCACTTTGCTTGGGAACGGTTTCTTCCTGAACTTTACACTCAGCATCATCAGATACTTTTATTGCTTCCAGTTTTGGATCAGAGGAAGTGTCATTTTGAATCAAATCTGTCTCCGTAGTCATATTACTCTCCCCTGTACCTGTATCTCCAGTAACTTCAACTTCTCTGACTAATGTCAAACGAACATCATTGATTTTCTCGTCTGTTCCTTCAGCTTCATAAGTTGTTGTGTCAGATATTGTGTCCCGTGATTCAATTTCTAACTGTAAGTCTTTGCCTTCTTCTGCTGCTCCTTTGTCAGCATCGCCAACATTTTCCTGGGACTCTTCATTCAGTTTCATGGGGGTTTGTGATTCTGTGATGTGACAGATATTTATTGCAATGGACTCCTCAGATGTTAAATCTGAACTACATGATGACTGCATGTCGGTGGATTTAGATCTTTCAACAGGACCAACATCATTTTTCTTGCATGTGTCCATCTCCTGTTCTTTTGCTCCAAGTTTTACACTTTGTAATGTAGATTCATCTAGAGGGGGTTCATCCTCCAAACTAATTGTTTCTTCCTCTACATTGATCATATCTTCACTGTCAAGTGTTTCATTTTCATCATGATGTTCTTTTTCTTTTCTTTGTCCATTTTTCCCTCTGAGAGGTCTACGAGTTGAGCCCATTTTTCTCTTGTGAATAACTGTGAATTCTGAGTGTGCCTCCTCTTTCTGAGCATCTTGAGGAATGATGGTGGTGTCACTTTGCTTGGGAACTGTGTCAGTTTCTTCCTGAACTTCACACTCAGTATTGTCATATACTTTTATTGCTTCCAGTTTTGCATCAGAGGAAGTGTCATTTTGCATCAAATCTGACTCCATAGTCATATTACTCTCCACTGTACCTGTATCTCCAGTGACTTCAACTTCTCTGATTAATGTCACACTAACATCATTGATTTTCTCCTCTGTTCCTTCAGCTTCATAAGATGTTGTGTCAGATATTTTGTTCTGTGATTCAGTTTCTAATTGTAGGTCTTGGTTTTCCTCTGCTGCTCCTTTGTCAGCATCGCCAACATTTTCCTGGGACTCTTCATTCAGTTTCATGAGGGTTTGTGATTCTGTGATGTGACAGATACTTGCTGCAATGGACTCCTCAGATGTTAAATCTGAACTACATGATGACTGCAGGTCGGTGGATTTAGATCTTTCAACAGGACCAACATCATTTTTCTTGCATGTGTCCATCTCCTGTTCTTTTGCTCCTAGTTTTACAATTTGTAATGTAGATTCATCTAGAGGGGGTTCATCCTCCAAACTAATTGTTTCTTCTTCTACATTGATCATATCTTCACTGTCAAGTGTTTCATTTTCATCATGAGGTTCTTTTTCTTTTCTTTGTCCATTTTTCCCTCTGAGAGGTCTACGAGTTGAGCCCATTTTTCTCTTGTGAATAACTGTGAATTCTGAGTGTGCCTCCGCTTTTTGAGAATCTTGAGGAATGATGGTGGTGTCACTTTGCTTGGGAATGGTTTCTTCCTGAACTTTACACTCAGCATCGTCAGATATTTTCATTTCTTCCAGGTTTGCATCAGAGGAAGTGTCATTTTGAATCACATCTGACTCCGTAGTCATATTACTCTCCACTGTAACTGTATCTCCAACAAACTCAACTTCTTTGTCTAAAACATTAGCATCACAGATGTTCTCTTCTGTTACTTCTCCTCCAAATGCTGTTGAGTCAAATGTCTGGTTTTGTAAGTGTCGTTCTGTGTCCTCCTCTGCTGGCACTATTTCAACATCTCCAGAATTTTCCTGGGACCCAGCATGAATTTTTGGGAGGGTTTGTGATTCTGAAATGTCACAGACACTCACTGCAGTATATCTGGATTCATCTGGACTGGGTTCATCCTTCAAAATGAAGATTTCTTTCTCATCATGTTCTTGTCTTTGTCCTTTATTCCCTCTGAGAGGTCTTCGAGTTGAGCCCATTTTTCTCTTTTGAATAACTGGACTTGATTTTGAGTGTGCCTCTTCTGTGTGAGAATCTTCAGGAATGAGGTTGATGTCACTTTGTTTAAGAACTGTGTCTGTTTCTCCTGAAACATCTTTCTCAACATTTTCAGATATTTTCAATGCTTCGACGTGTACATCAGGAGAAGTATGAAGAAAATCTGACTCCGTAGTCAAATTACTCTCCACTGTACCTGTATCTCCAGTAACTTCAACTTCTCCGACTAATGTCACACTAACATCATTGATTTTCTCCTCTGTTCCTTCAGCTTCATAAGATGTTGTGTCAGGTATTTTGTTTTGTGATTCAGTTTCTAATTGTAGGTCCTTGTTTTCCTCTGCTGCCACTTTTTCAGCATCTCCAGCATTTTCCTGGGACTCTTCATTCAGTTTCATGAGGGTTTGTGATTCTGTGACATGACAGATACTTACTGCAGTGGATTCCTCAGACAGGAAATCTGAACGACATGATGACTGCAGGAGAGCAGACTCAGATCTTTCAACAGGACCAACATCATTGTCCTCACATAATTCCATGTCCTGTACTTTAACTCCATCTTTTGTGGTTCTTAACAGAGATGCATTTGTAATGGATTCATCCTCCAAACTAATTGTTTCTTTCTCTACATTGATCATATCTTCACTGTCAGGTGTCTCATTTTCATCATGATGGTCTTTTTCTTTTCTTTGTGTATTTTTCCCTCTGTGAGGTCTACGAGTTGAGCCCATTTTTCTCTTGTGAATAACTGTGAATTCTGAGTGTGCCTCCTCTTTCTGATTATCGTGAGGAATGATGGTGGTGTCACTTTGCTTGGGAACGGTTTCTTCCTGAACTTTACACTCAGCATCGTCAGATACTTTTATTGCTTCCAGTTTTGGATCAGAGGAAGTGTCATTTTGAATCAAATCTGACTCCGTAGTCATATTACTCTCCCCTGTACCTGTATCTCCAGTAACTTCAACTTCTCTGACTAATGTCAAACGAACATCATTGATTTTCTCGTCTGTTCCTTCAGCTTCATAAGTTGTTGTGTCAGATATTGTGTCCCGTGATTCAATTTCTAACTGTAAGTCTTTGCCGTCTTCTGCTGCTCCTTTGTCAGCATCGCCAACATTTTCCTGGGACTCTTCATTCAGTTTCATGGGGGTTTGTGATTCTGTGATGTGACAGATATTTATTGCAATGGACTCCTCAGATGTTAAATCTGAACTACATGATGACTGCATGTCGGTGGATTTAGATCTTTCAACAGGACCAACATCATTTTTCTTGCATGTGTCCATCTCCTGTTCTTTTGCTCCTAGTTTTACACTTTGTAATGTAGATTCATCTAGAGGGGGTTCATCCTCCAAACTAATTGTTTCTTCCTCTACATTGATCATATCTTCACTGTCAAGTGTTTCATTTTCATCATGATGTTCTTTTTCTTTTCTTTGTCCATTTTTCCCTCTGAGAGGTCTACGAGTTGAGCCCATTTTTCTCTTGTGAATAACTGTGAATTCTGAGTGTGCCTCCTCTTTCTGAGCATCTTGAGGAATGATGGTGGTGTCACTTTGCTTGGGAACTGTGTCAGTTTCTTCCTGAACTTCACACTCAGTATTGTCATATACTTTTATTGCTTCCAGTTTTGCATCAGAGGAAGTGTCATTTTGCATCAAATCTGACTCCATAGTCATATTACTCTCCACTGTACCTGTATCTCCAGTGACTTCAACTTCTCTGATTAATGTCACACTAAGATCATTGATTTTCTCCTCTGTTCCTTCAGCTTCATAAGATGTTGTGTCAGATATTTTGTTCTGTGATTCAGTTTCTAATTGTAGGTCTTGGTTTTCCTCTGCTGCTCCTTTGTCAGCATCGCCAACATTTTCCTGGGACTCTTCATTCAGTTTCATGAGGGTTTGTGATTCTGTGATGTGACAGATACTTGCTGCAATGGACTCCTCAGATGTTAAATCTGAACTACATGATGACTGCAGGTCGGTGGATTTAGATCTTTCAACAGGACCAACATCATTTTTCTTGCATGTGTCCATCTCCTGTTCTTTTGCTCCTAGTTTTACAATTTGTAATGTAGATTCATCTAGAGGGGGTTCATCCTCCAAACTAATTGTTTCTTCCTCTACATTGATCATATCTTCACTGTCAAGTGTTTCATTTTCATCATGAGGTTCTTTTTCTTTTCTTTGTCCATTTTTCCCTCTGAGAGGTCTACGAGTTGAGCCCATTTTTCTCTTGTGAATAACTGTGAATTCTGAGTGTGCCTCCGCTTTTTGAGAATCTTGAGGAATGATGGTGGTGTCACTTTGCTTGGGAATGGTTTCTTCCTGAACTTTACACTCAGCATCGTCAGATATTTTCATTGCTTCCAGGTTTGCATCAGAGGAAGTGTCATTTTGAATCGAATCTGACTCCGTAGTCATATTACTCTCCACTGTAACTGTATCTCCAACAAACTCAACTTCTTTGTCTAAAACATTAGCATCACAGATGTTCTCTTCTGTTACTTCTCCTCCAAATGCTGTTGAGTCAAATGTCTGGTTTTGTAAGTGTCGTTCTGTGTCCTCCTCTGCTGGCACTATTTCAACATCTCCAGAATTTTCCTGGGACCCAGCATGAATTTTTGGGAGGGTTTGTGATTCTGAAATGTCACAGACACTCACTGCAGTATATCTGGATTCATCTGGACTGGGTTCATCCTTCAAAATGAAGATTTCTTTCTCATCATGTTCTTGTCTTTGTCCTTTATTCCCTCTGAGAGGTCTTCGAGTTGAGCCCATTTTTCTCTTTTGAATAACTGGACTTGATTTTGAGTGTGCCTCTTCTGTGTGAGAATCTTCAGGAATGAGGTTGATGTCACTTTGTTTAAGAACTGTGTCTGTTTCTCCTGAAACATCTTTCTCAACATTTTCAGATATTTTCAATGCTTCGATGTGTACATCAGGAGAAGTATGAAGAAAATCTGACTCCGTAGTCAAATTACTCTCCACTGTACCTGTATCTCCAGTAACTTCAACTTCTCCGACTAATGTCACACTAACATCATTGATTTTCTCCTCTGTTCCTTCAGCTTCATAAGATGTTGTGTCAGGTATTTTGTTTTGTGATTCAGTTTCTAATTGTAGGTCCTTGTTTTCCTCTGCTGCCACTTTTTCAGCATCTCCAGCATTTTCCTGGGACTCTTCATTCAGTTTCATGAGGGTTTGTGATTCTGTGACATGACAGATACTTACTGCAGTGGATTCCTCAGACAGGAAATCTGAACGACATGATGACTGCAGGAGAGCAGACTCAGATCTTTCAACAGGACCAACATCATTGTCCTCACATAATTCCATGTCCTGTACTTTAACTCCATCTTTTGTGGTTCTTAACAGAGATGCATTTGTAATGGATTCATCCTCCAAACTAATTGTTTCTTTCTCTACATTGATCATATCTTCACTGTCAGGTGTCTCATTTTCATCATGATGGTCTTTTTCTTTTCTTTGTGTATTTTTCCCTCTGTGAGGTCTACGAGTTGAGCCCATTTTTCTCTTGTGAATAACTGTGAATTCTGAGTGTGCCTCCTCTTTCTGATTATCGTGAGGAATGATGGTGGTGTCACTTTGCTTGGGAACGGTTTCTTCCTGAACTTTACACTCAGCATCGTCAGATACTTTTATTGCTTCCAGTTTTGGATCAGAGGAAGTGTCATTTTGAATCAAATCTGACTCCGTAGTCATATTACTCTCCCCTGTACCTGTATCTCCAGTAACTTCAACTTCTCTGACTAATGTCAAACGAACATCATTGATTTTCTCGTCTGTTCCTTCAGCTTCATAAGTTGTTGTGTCAGATATTGTGTCCCGTGATTCAATTTCTAACTGTAAGTCTTTGCCTTCTTCTGCTGCTCCTTTGTCAGCATCGCCAACATTTTCCTGGGACTCTTCATTCAGTTTCATGGGGGTTTGTGATTCTGTGATGTGACAGATATTTATTGCAATGGACTCCTCAGATGTTAAATCTGAACTACATGATGACTGCATGTCGGTGGATTTAGATCTTTCAACAGGACCAACATCATTTTTCTTGCATGTGTCCATCTCCTGTTCTTTTGCTCCTAGTTTTACACTTTGTAATGTAGATTCATCTAGAGGGGGTTCATCCTCCAAACTAATTGTTTCTTCCTCTACATTGATCATATCTTCACTGTCAAGTGTTTCATTTTCATCATGATGTTCTTTTTCTTTTCTTTGTCCATTTTTCCCTCTGAGAGGTCTACGAGTTGAGCCCATTTTTCTCTTGTGAATAACTGTGAATTCTGAGTGTGCCTCCTCTTTCTGAGCATCTTGAGGAATGATGGTGGTGTCACTTTGCTTGGGAACTGTGTCAGTTTCTTCCTGAACTTCACACTCAGTATTGTCATATACTTTTATTGCTTCCAGTTTTGCATCAGAGGAAGTGTCATTTTGCATCAAATCTGACTCCATAGTCATATTACTCTCCACTGTACCTGTATCTCCAGTGACTTCAACTTCTCTGATTAATGTCACACTAAGATCATTGATTTTCTCCTCTGTTCCTTCAGCTTCATAAGATGTTGTGTCAGATATTTTGTTCTGTGATTCAGTTTCTAATTGTAGGTCTTGGTTTTCCTCTGCTGCTCCTTTGTCAGCATCGCCAACATTTTCCTGGGACTCTTCATTCAGTTTCATGAGGGTTTGTGATTCTGTGATGTGACAGATACTTGCTGCAATGGACTCCTCAGATGTTAAATCTGAACTACATGATGACTGCAGGTCGGTGGATTTAGATCTTTCAACAGGACCAACATCATTTTTCTTGCATGTGTCCATCTCCTGTTCTTTTGCTCCTAGTTTTACAATTTGTAATGTAGATTCATCTAGAGGGGGTTCATCCTCCAAACTAATTGTTTCTTCCTCTACATTGATCATATCTTCACTGTCAAGTGTTTCATTTTCATCATGAGGTTCTTTTTCTTTTCTTTGTCCATTTTTCCCTCTGAGAGGTCTACGAGTTGAGCCCATTTTTCTCTTGTGAATAACTGTGAATTCTGAGTGTGCCTCCGCTTTTTGAGAATCTTGAGGAATGATGGTGGTGTCACTTTGCTTGGGAATGGTTTCTTCCTGAACTTTACACTCAGCATCGTCAGATATTTTCATTGCTTCCAGGTTTGCATCAGAGGAAGTGTCATTTTGAATCGAATCTGACTCCGTAGTCATATTACTCTCCACTGTAACTGTATCTCCAACAAACTCAACTTCTTTGTCTAAAACATTAGCATCACAGATGTTCTCTTCTGTTACTTCTCCTCCAAATGCTGTTGAGTCAAATGTCTGGTTTTGTAAGTGTCGTTCTGTGTCCTCCTCTGCTGGCACTATTTCAACATCTCCAGAATTTTCCTGGGACCCAGCATGAATTTTTGGGAGGGTTTGTGATTCTGAAATGTCACAGACACTCACTGCAGTATATCTGGATTCATCTGGACTGGGTTCATCCTTCAAAATGAAGATTTCTTTCTCATCATGTTCTTGTCTTTGTCCTTTATTCCCTCTGAGAGGTCTTCGAGTTGAGCCCATTTTTCTCTTTTGAATAACTGGACTTGATTTTGAGTGTGCCTCTTCTGTGTGAGAATCTTCAGGAATGAGGTTGATGTCACTTTGTTTAAGAACTGTGTCTGTTTCTCCTGAAACATCTTTCTCAACATTTTCAGATATTTTCAATGCTTCGATGTGTACATCAGGAGAAGTATGAAGAAAATCTGACTCCGTAGTCAAATTACTCTCCACTGTACCTGTATCTCCAGTAACTTCAACTTCTCCGACTAATGTCACACTAACATCATTGATTTTCTCCTCTGTTCCTTCAGCTTCATAAGATGTTGTGTCAGGTATTTTGTTTTGTGATTCAGTTTCTAATTGTAGGTCTTTGTTTTCCTCTGCTGCCACTTTTTCAGCATCTCCAGCATTTTCCTGGGACTCTTTATTCAGTTTCATGAGGGTTTGTGATTCTGTGACATGACAGATACTTACTGCAGTGGATTCCTCATACAGGAAATCTGAACGACATGATGACTGCAGGAGAGCAGACTCAGATCTTTCAACAGGACCAACATCATTGTCCTCACATAATTCCATGTCCTGTACTTTAACTCCATCTTTTGTGGTTCTTAACAGAGATGCATTTGTAATGGATTCATCCTCCAAACTAATTGTTTCTTTCTCTACATTGATCATATCTTCACTGTCAGGTGTCTCATTTTCATCATGATGGTCTTTTTCTTTTCTTTGTGTATTTTTCCCTCTGAGAGGTCTACGAGTTGAGCCCATTTTTCTCTTGTGAATAACTGTGAATTCTGAGTGTGCCTCCTCTTTCTGATTATCGTGAGGAATGATGGTGGTGTCACTTTGCTTGGGAACGGTTTCTTCCTGAACTTTACACTCAGCATCGTCAGATACTTTTATTGCTTCCAGTTTTGGATCAGAGGAAGTGTCATTTTGAATCAAATCTGACTCCGTAGTCATATTACTCTCCCCTGTACCTGTATCTCCAGTAACTTCAACTTCTCTGACTAATGTCACACTAACATCATTGATTTTCTCCTCTGTTCCTTTAGCTTCATAAGTTGTTGTGTCAGATATTTTGTTCTGTGATTCAGTTTCTAATTGTAGGTCTTTGTTTTCCTCTGGTGCCACTTTGTCAGCATCGCCAGCATTTTCCTGGGACTCTTCATTCAGTTTCATGAGGGTTTGTGATTCTGTGATGTGACAGATATTTATTGCAATGGACTCCTCAGATGTTAAATCTGAACTACATGATGACTGCAGGTCGGTGGATTTAGATCTTTCAACAGGACCAACATCATTTTTCTTACATATGTCCATCTCCTGTTCTTTTGCTCCTAGTTTTACACTTTGTAATGTAGATTCATCTAGACGGGGTTCATCCTCCAAACTAATTGTTTCTTTCTCTAAATTGACCATATCTTCACTGTCAAGTGTCTCATTTTCATCATGATGTTCTTTTTCTTTTCTTTGTCCATTTTTCCCTCTGAGAGGTCTACGAGTTGAGCCCATTTTTCTCTTGTGAATAACTGTGAATTCTGAGTGTGCCTCCTCTTTCTGAGAATTTTGTGGAATGATGGTGGTGTCACTTTGCTTTGGAACTGTGTCAGTTTCTTCCTGAACTTCGCGCTCAGCATTGTCAGATACTTTTAATGCTTCCAGTTTTGCATCAGAGGAAGTGTCATTTTGAGTCAAACCTGACTCAGTAGTAATATTACTCTCCAAAGTAACTGTATCTCCAATAAACTCAACTTCTTTGTCTAAAACATTAGCTTCACAGATGTTCTCTTCTGTTGCTTCTCCTCCAAATGCTGTTGAGTCAAATGTCTGGTTTTCTAAGTGTCGTTCTGTGTCCTCCTCTGCTGGCACTATTTCAACATCTCCAGAATTTTCCTGGGACCCAGCATGAATTTTTGGGAGGGTTTGTGATTCTGAAATGTCACAGACACTCACTGCAGTATATCTGGATTCATCTGGACTGGGTTCATCCTTCAACATGAATATTTCTTTCTCATCATGTTCTTGTCTTTGCCCTTCATTCCCTCTGAGAGGTCTTCGAGTTGAGCCCATTTTTCTCTTTTGAATAACTGGACTTGATTTTGAGTGTGCCTCTTCTGTGTGAGAATCTTCAGGAATGAGGTTGATGTCACTTTGTTTAAGAACTGTGTCTGTTTCTCCTGAAACATCTTTCTCAACATTTTCAGATATTTTCAATGCTTCGATGTGTACATCAGGAGAAGTATGAAGAAAATCTGACTCCGTAGTCAAATTACTCTCCACTGTACCTGTATCTCCAGTAATTTCAACTTCTCTGACTAATGTCACACTAACGTCATTGATGTTCTCCTCTGTTCCTTCAGCTTCATAGGTTGTTGTGTCAGATATTTTGTTCTGTGATTCAGTTTCTAATTGTAGGTCTTTGTTTTCCTCTGCTGCCACTTTTTCAGCATCTCCAGCATTTTCCTGGGACTCTTTATTCAGTTTCATGAGGGTTTGTGATTCTGTGATATGACAGATACTTACTGCAGTGGATTCCTCCGACAGGAAATCTGAACGACATGATGACTGCAGGAGAGCAGATTCAGATCTTTCAACAGGACCAACATAATTGTCCTCACATAATTCCATGTCCTGTACTTTAATTCCATCTTTTGTGGTTCTTAACAGAGATGCATTTGTAATGGATTCATCCTCCAAACTAATTGTTTCTTTCTCTACATTGATCATATCTTCACTGTCAGGTGTCTTATTTTCATCATGATGGTCTTTTTCTTTTCTTTGTCTATTTTTCCCTCTGAGAGGTCTACGAGTTGAGCCCATTTTCCTCTTGTGAATAACTGTGAATTCTGAGTGTGCCTCCTCTTTCTGAGTATCGTGAGGAATGATGGTGGTGTCACTTTGCTTGGGAACGGTTTCTTCCTGAACTTTACACTCAGCATCATCAGATACTTTTATTGCTTCCAGTTTTGGATCAGAAGAAGTGTCATTTTGAATCAAATCTGACTCCGTAGTCATATTACTCTCCCCTGTACCTGTATCTCCAGTAACTTCAACTTCTCTGACTAATGTCAAACGAACATCATTGATTTTCTCGTCTGTTCCTTCAGCTTCATAAGTTGTTGTGTCAGATATTGTGTCCCGTGATTCAATTTCTAACTGTAAGTCTTTGCCTTCTTCTGCTGCTCCTTTGTCAGCATCGCCAACATTTTCCTGGGACTCTTCATTCAGTTTCATGGGGGTTTGTGATTCTGTGATGTGACAGATATTTATTGCAATGGACTCCTCAGATGTTAAATCTGAACTACATGATGACTGCATGTCGGTGGATTTAGATCTTTCAACAGGACCAACATCATTTTTCTTGCATGTGTCCATCTCCTGTTCTTTTGCTCCTAGTTTTACACTTTGTAATGCAGATTCATCTAGAGGGGGTTCATCCTCCAAACTAATTGTTTCTTCCTCTACATTGATCATATCTTCACTGTCAAGTGTTTCATTTTCATCATGATGTTCTTTTTCTTTTCTTTGTCCATTTTTCCCTCTGAGAGGTCTACGAGTTGAGCCCATTTTTCTCTTGTGAATAACTGTGAATTCTGAGTGTGCCTCCTCTTTCTGAGCATCTTGAGGAATGATGGTGGTGTCACTTTGCTTGGGAATGGTTTCTTCCTGAACTTCGCGCTCAGTATTGTCAGATACTTTTATTGCTTCCAGTTTTGCATCAGAGGAAGTGTCATTTTGCATCAAATCTGACTCCATAGTCATATTACTCTCCCCTGTACCTGTATCTCCAGTAACTTCAACTTCTCTGATTAATGTCACACTAACATCATTGATTTTCTCCTCTGTTCCTTCAGCTTCATAAGATGTTGTGTCAGATATTTTGTTCTGTGATTCAGTTTCTAATTGTAGATCTTTGTTTTCCTCTGCTGCCACTTTGTCAGCATCGCCAGCATTTTCCTGGGACTCTTCATTCAGTTTCATGAGGGTTTGTGATTCTGTGATGTGACAGATATTTATTGCAATGGACTCCTCAGATGTTAAATCTGAACTACATGATGACTGCAGGTCGGTGGATTTAGATCTTTCAACAGGACCAACATCATTTTTCTTACATATGTCCATCTCCTGTTCTTTTGCTCCTAGTTTTACACTTTGTAATGTAGATTCATCTAGACGGGGTTCATCCTCCAAACTAATTGTTTCTTCCTCTACATTGATCATATCTTCACTGTCAAGTGTCTCATTTTCATCATGATGTTCTTTTTCTTTTCTTTGTCCATTTTTCCCTCTGAGAGGTCTACGAGTTGAGCCCATTTTTCTCTTGTGAATAACTGTGAATTCTGAGTGTGCCTCCTCTTTCTGAGAATTTTGAGGAATGATGGTGGTGTCACTTTGCTTGGGAACTGTGTCAGTTTCTTTCTGAACTTCACGCTCAGTATTGTCAGATACTTTTAATGCTTCCAGTTTTGCATCAGAAGAAGTGTCATTTTGAATCAAACCTGACTCAGTAGTAATATTACTCTCCAATGTAACTGTATCTCCAATAAACTCAACTTCCTTGTCTAAAACATTAGCTTCACAGATGTTCTCTTCTGTTGCTTCTCCTCCAAATGCTGTTGAGTCAAATGTCTGGTTTTGTAAGTGTCGTTCTGTGTCCTCCTCTGCTGGCACTATTTCAACCTCTCCGGTATTTTCCTGGGACCCAGCATGAATTTTTGGGAGGGTTTGTGATTCTGAAATGTCACAGACACTCACTGCAGTATATCTGGATTCATCTGGACTGGGTTCATCCTTCAACTTGAATATTTCTTTCTCATCATGTTCTTGTTTTTGCCCTTCATTCCCTCTGAGAGGTCTTCGAGTTGAGCCCATTTTTCTCTTTTGAATAACTGGACTTGATTTTGAGTGTGCCTCTTCTGTGTGAGAATCTTCAGGAATGATGCTGATGTCACTTTGTTTAAGAACTGTGTCTGTTTCTCCTGAAACATCTTTCTCAACATTTTCAGATATTTTCAATGCTTCGATGTGTACATCAGGAGAAGTATGAAGAAAATCTGACTCCGTAGTCAAATTACTCTCCACTGTACCTGTATCTCCAGTAACTTCAACTTCTCTGACTAATGTCACACTAACGTCATTGATGTTCTCCTCTGTTCCTTCAGCTTCATAAGTTGTTGTGTCAGATATTTTGTTCTGTGATTCAGTTTCTAATTGTAGGTCTTTGTTTTCCTCTGCTGCCACTTTTTCAGCATCTCCAGCATTTTCCTGGGACTCTTTATTCAGTTTCATGAGGGTTTGTGATTCTGTGACATGACAGATACTTACTGCAGTGGATTCCTCCGACAGGAAATCTGAACGACATGATGACTGCAGGAGAGCAGACTCAGATCTCTCAACAGGACCAACATCATTGTCCTCACATAATTCCACGTCCTGTACTTTAACTCCATCTTTTGTGGTTCTTAACAGAGATGCATTTGTAATGGATTCATCCTCCAAACTAATTGTTTCTTTCTCTACATTGATCATATCTTCACTGTCAGGTGTCTCATTTTCATCATGATGTTCTTTTTCTTTTCTTTGTCTATTTTTCCCTCTGAGAGGTCTACGAGTTGAGCCCATTTTCCTCTTGTGAATAACTGTGAATTCTGAGTGTGCCTCCTCTTTCTGAGTATCTTGAGGAATGATGGTGGTGTCACTTTGCTTGGGAACTGTGTCAGTTTCTTCCTGAACTTCACACTCAGTATTGTCAGATACTTTTATTGCTTCCAGTTTTGCATCAGAGGAAGTGTCATTTTGCATCAAATCTGACTCCATAGTCATATTACTCTCCACTGTACCTGTATCTCCAGTAACTTCAACTTCTCTGATTAATGTCACACTAACATCATTGATTTTCTCCTCTGTTCCTTCAGCTTCATAAGATGTTGTGTCAGATATTTTGTTCTGTGATTCAGTTTCTAATTGTAGGTCTTTGTTTTCCTCTGCTGCCACTTTTTCAGCATCGCCAGCATTTTCCTGGGACTCTTTATTCAGTTTCATGAGGGTTTGTGATTCTGTGATATGACAGATACTTACTGCAGTGGATTCCTCAGACAGGAAATCTGAACGACATGATGACTGCAGGAGAGCAGACTCAGATCTTTCAACAGGACCAACATCATTGTCCTCACATAATTCCATGTCCTGTTCTTTAACTCCATCTTTTGTGGTTCTTAACAGAGATGCATTTGTAATGGATTCATCCTCCAAACTTATTGTTTCTTTCTCTACATTAATGATATCTTCACTGTAAGGTGTCTCATTTTCATCACGGTGTTCTTTTTCTTTTCTTTGTCCATTTTTCCCTCTGTGAGGTCTACGAGTTGAGCCCATTTTTCTCTTGTGAATAACTGTGAATTCTGAGTGTGCCTCCTCTTTCTGAGTATCGTGAGGAATGATGGTGGTGTCACTTTGCTTGGGAACGGTTTCTTCCTGAACTTTACACCCAGCATCGTCAGATACTTTTATTGCTTCCAGTTTTGGATCAGAAGAAGTGTCATTTTGAATCAAATCTGACTCAGGAGTCATATTACTCTCCACTGTACCTGTATCTCCAGTAACTTCAACTTCTCTGACTAATGTCACACTAACATCACTGATTTTCTCCTCTGTTCCTTCAGCTTCATAAGATGTTGTGTCAGATATTTTGTTCTGTGATTCAATGTCTAATTGTAAGTCTTTGTCTTCTTCTGCTGCCCTTTTGTCAGGATCTCCAGCATTTTCCTGGGACTCTTCATTCAGTTTCATGGAGGTTTGTGATTCTGTGATGTGACAGATACTTGTTGCAATGGACTCCTCAGATGTTAAATCTGAACTACATGATGACTGCAGGTCGGTGGATTTAGATCTTTCAACAGGACCAACATCATTTTTCTTGCTTATGTCCATGTCCTGTTCTTTTGCTCCTAGTTTTACACTTTGTAATGTAGATTCATCTAGAGGGGGTTCATCCTCCAAACTTATTGTTTCTTTCTCTGCATTGATCATATTTTCACTGTCAAGTGTCTCATTTTCATCATGATGTTCTTTTACTTTTCTTTGTCCATTTTTCCCTTTGAGAGGTCTACGAGTTGAGCCCATTTTCCTCTTGTGAATAACTGTGAATTCTGAGTGTGCCTCCTCTTTCTGAGTATCGTGAGGAATGATGGTGGTGTCACTTTGCTTGGGAACTGTGTCAGTTTTTTCCTGAACTTTACACTCAGCATCGTTAGACACTTTTAATGCTTCCAGTTTTGCATCAGAGGAAGTGTCATTTTGAATCAAACCTGACTCCGTAGTCATATTACTCTCCACTGTACCTGTATCTCCAGTAACTTCAACTTCTTTGTCTAAAACATTAGCTTCACAGATGTTCTCTTCTGTTGCTTCTCCTCCAAATGCTGTTGAGTCAAATGTTTTGTTTTCTAAGTGTCGTTCTTTGTCTCCCTCTGCTGGCACTATTTCAACATCTCCAGAATTTTCCTGGGACCCAGCATGAATTTTTGGGAGGGTTTGTGATTCTGAAATGTCACAGACACTCACTGCAGTATATCTGGATTCATCTGGACTGGGTTCATCCTTCAAAATGAAGATTTCTTTCTCATCATGTTCTTGTCTTTGTCCTTTGTTTCCTCTGAGAGGTCTTCGAGTTGAGCCCATTTTTCTCTTTTGAATAACTGGACTTGATTTTGAGTGTGCCTCTTCTGTGTGAGAATCTTCAGGAATGATGCTGATGTCACTTTGTTTAAGAACTGTGTCTGTTTCTCCTGAAACATCTTTCTCAACATTTTCAGATATTTTCAATGCTTCTATGTGTACATCAGGAGAAGTATGAAGAAAATCTGACTCCGTAGTCAAATTACTCTCCACTGTACCTGTATCTCCAGTAACTTCAACTTCTCTGACTAATGTCACACTAACATCATTGATTTTCTCCTCTGTTCCTTCAGCGTCATAAGTTGTTGTGTCAGATATTTTGTTCTGTGATTCAGTTTCTAATTGTAGGTCTTTGTTTTCCTCTGCTGCTACTTTTTCAGCATCTCCAGCATTTTCCTGGGACTCTTCATTCAGTTTCATGAGGGTTTGTGATTCTGTGACATGACAGATACTTACTGCAGTGGATTCCTCAGACAGGAAATCTGAACGACATGATGACTGCAGGAGAGCAGACTCAGATCTTTCAACAGGACCAACATCATTGTCCTCACATAATTCCATGTCCTGTACTTTAACTCCATCTTTTGTGGTTCTTAACAGAGATGCATTTGTAATGGATTCATCCTCCAAACTAAATGTTTTCTTCTCTAAATTGATCATACCTTCACATTCAAGTGTCTCATTTTCATCATGATGTTCCATTTCTATTTTTTGTCCTTTTTTTCCTCTGAGAGGTCTACGAGTTGAGCCCATTTTCCTCTTATATATAACTGGACTTGATTTTGAGTGTGCCTCTTCAGGAATTAAGTTGATGTCACTTTGCATGACAATTGTGTCTCTTTCCCCTGAAACCTCTTTCTCAGCATTTGTAGATACTTTCAGTGCCAATTCTCTGTTTTGCTCTGGGTTTGCTGATTCACTATCATTATACACAGCTTCCACATTTGACATCACAACGGGCTCTGCATCCACCTTAGTTCCTTCACTTTTCCCATCGCCTCTATCAAAAGATGCATTTTCAGATTCTACACTGACAAGTATTCCTTCCTCTTCACTTTTCTCATTCACATTTTCATGCGAGTCATAGCCTTCTTTATCAGGATATTGCATGAAAAGCTGTTGGTGTGCGTGAGATCCTCTAACTGTTGCTGAGAGTTTAAAACTAAACATTTCCTCTGACTTTGTGGTCACATCATTACTTGCAGCATTCTCAGTATCTTTTCTGCCTTTTCTAACCTCATCAGTTTCTAGCATCTTGCCAGCAGCATCTTGTAGTGGACTCTGTGTTCGAGATATATTCGATGAATATTGCTCTTGTTCTCTATTTAGCTCCTCTTTTTCAGCTGGAACTTCACATGGTTTCTGATGTGAAATCCAAATGGTCTCAGTGCTTGTTTCTGCGTCTTTTTCATTATCTCTTACATCCATTATTGTTTGTATTACATTGTGATCTCTCACATCATGCTGGTCTGTAATTTTCAATGCATTGTCTGTTTCAGATCCTCTTTGATTGCTCGTATTTTCATTTTCGCTCGCAGCTAAAATCTGGGGGTCTTCATTTTCTTCCATAATACATTCTAAATCAGTCAGAGTATCACATGTTACTAAAGTAAAATCACAAACATTACTTTCTTGTTTTATTTCCACTTGAATCTCTTGCTTTTCATCAAAAGCATCACTCATCTCATGTGGTAAATTGGTTGCTGTGGGTTCTGCATGGCTAATATTAGTCACAGGCACATTAAAACTTCTACTTCCTCCTACTTTAAGTTGAGCCATAGAACAACCACAGTTATTATCAAGAGTAGCTATGTCATGCTGGCTTAAAGAATATTCTTGATAGTTTAACTCAAGTTCCTCTAATTGCGCATCTTGCTTTGGTAATAAATCACTCATTTGATAATTTATAGAAAGTTCCTCTTTCTGTTTTAGAACCTTCTCCTTGGCTTCTGTGTTTACATCTGTAAAGTTGTAAGATGTGTTTGTATCTTTACTTGTATTAAGCACACATTGGCTGTTATCACTTAAATCACTTTCTGCCTCTTTCCAAACTTTGTTTACAAAATCCCCAGTGTGTGAACCAAAATTAAAATCAAATCCCTCGTTGAGTGATGGAGTCCCATGTTGGCTAGATGTTTCGGGTAGGGGCTTTTCTGAATCAACAAGGGGAAAAGTAACTGATTTGTTCATAGTTTCAGTTCCTGCCGAAACATCAGGCTCTTTCAGCTCAGCTCTCTCAGCCAAAAGTGACTGATTTAAAACCAACGCTGATTCTGTGTGGGACAATGAAACATCTCTTGCCACACCATCCCATGTTTGCTCCATCTCTTCTGACATGGGGAACTTTGCTTCGCCTAGAACTTCTGCTTTACTTTTATTCTCTCTTATGTTACTTGAATGTTCTTGCACACCTACATTTTCCCTGTTTTTCTCTCCGAGAGGCCTGCGGGTTGAGCAAATCCTTCTTTTTTGTCTAGAGGTACTGGCTATTGGGATATCTTGGCAACTAGGTTCATCAAACATGACTGAATCCTTCTGCAGCAAATCACTTTCAGCTACAGTGACAGCAATAGAATGGACAGATGGCACCATTTTCTCATCTATAGGAATATCCCTTAAAACCTCATGTGAATTAAAGGTTATTTCTTGATAGTGGATTGTATCTTTTTCTTCATTTTCTAAAACCCCAAGCATAAGAGTTGTTCCAGGCTCCTTTCTCAATTCAGAACTTTTTGTCTGAAGGTTTAAATCAGAAGGAAAACTCATTGACCTTGATTGTTCTTCTTCTGTTAGAGAAGCATGTTGTTCCTCAGTGGTTGATGTGTTTGGTTGAGTTACATATTCTTCATCAAACTCTCCAGTTCTCTTGATTTCATCAAGTTTTCTTTCATCTTTAATCCTACCAATTCTCTTGCGAGTTGATCCCATTTTTCTTTTCTGCTCTGGCAGTTTATTCTCCATGAGTGAATCCTTGTGACCCCTTGCATGTGGAGGACATTCTAATGCAGATGTTTGCTGATCAGTGCTTGAGCTTGGTGGATGATCAAACTGGGTTGAATGGTATTCAGTGGAGGTGTGAAATTCATTTCGCCCATCCTCAGACTCTGCAATTTGCTGAAACTGTTCATCATCTTTCTCGATATTGCTGTTAAGAACTTCAGGTCCTCGTCGAGATGAACCAGGTCTCTGGTTCTTCTTGGATCTTTTGCCTGACATGACTGTTCATGTGTTCATATGATAAGACAAACAATGGAGATGAGTCATTTCTAAACATCTTTGACAATTAAGAACATGAGTAAAAAGGAAACCAGAGAGCATTAGTGATGCGACACATGTATATGACTCATACTAACTGTTACACATGTGCTCTCAAACATTGATTCCAATGAAGATTTTTGCTTGTGATGAATGACAGTGAAAATCAGACCTAACCCTAACAAGCTGTTTTATATACTAGATAGATATAAGGTTATAAAAAAAACATAACACCTTCATCACACATTTCATCCATCCCGTATGGATGAGTAATGAGTCTGCTTACATTCATCCTAACATGATGAACATCACTTAAATAAAAATGTGTAAAAACATGTTGGACGGATGAAGGTTGTGTCATGTCTTTACTTAGATGTACGCAATGTGAAAACAAGACATTCGACTCAACTAAATACCATGACTATATAATAATCCCAACGTCAATATGAATAATATGAGGATAAAACCACATCATTTGCATGTAATATTTAGCATTTACAATGACGCAAAATGACAGAGCCTAAATATAAGACATGCTCCCTACAACTTGTGACACTAGGAAAGTACCATGATAAACTGATGTTACCTTCTGATGTCCCTTTCAGGGATCCATTCACTTTGCAGTCCTGGGTGTTTTAACAGCGCAGTTTTAGTTGTCTGTGTTTCTCTTTTGAAGGAGGCTCTGTTCAAGCAGCTTCCTTTTTGCTGCTACCCTCAACTTCCTGTGTTATTGACACAAATTGCATTAAAAGTGTGAACTTGTATATATAAAGTATATATTTCATCAAGAGAGTTGCTAATCATTCTTACCATGTGAACGGCGTAAACCATTTAGTTCTCTTCTTACTTTTTGATAACAAAGTGCATTTTTTTTTTTTTTTTAAGCTTACGATATTCTAATTTCTAAAACATTTTGCAAGCATGCCCAAAGCAAACAGCAAAACCCTTTTCTGGCTCTTTAGTGGACATTTTAAGGCTTAGAAAAACAACCCAATAGCCTATGCTTCAATTTAAAACACAAAATACATAAGATATAGTCAAATTAACCAAAATAGATCCTAGTTTACGATTGTTGCGGCTTTATAGGTTAGTTAATTTGTAAATCTATTGTTCATTACTAATTCATGTTTGTTAACAATACATTGTTTATTCAACTTGAAATAATACATTACATAAAGAAAATTATCATAACCTATATCATAATTTCTAGTTCACGATGCCTAATATCAGTACATGTAATAAGTTAATTGAACCTTATAACAAAAGGGTTACCAAACTTTTTACTGCAAATAACATCTGAACAGCTAATCAGTTTGAAATGTAGAGAAAAGTCATACACTGAATTAATAAGGAACTTATTTTAATGGAAGTACAAACAAAAACAGCATACAAAAAAAAAAAGGTTTCAAATGATCATCTAAGTCAGACATGAGTTATTTGATTCAGAATTTTTCACTGCTCAAAGAGCAGAAAATTACATTCAGGCATTTAGTCAGGATGAAACCACTGCTACCCATTAAGCACAGAAATCTTTAAAAAATGAGAGTCAGAACACTATGGGGAAGACACATTCTATAAAAGACTGGGGGCAAAAAAAAAAAAAAAAATTCACTGTTTCCAATCATCCTAGTCTTTTGAGGAGGTGCGCACAGGCACGGTGATGATCTTTACGGTGATGAGGCTGGCCTTCAACATTTCTCACTTCCGACCATTGGAACGTGAACGACTGAAAAGAAAGACAAATTACGTAAGCATAACTGTTAATACTCCAGCTGTGCCATTACACAACTATTCTCAAGTGTTAACCTACCTGCGTGATCTTGAGAAAGATCTTGAAGGTTTATAGTTTCTATCGCGGGACAAAGACCTCTCTCTTTTCCTCTCTCTGGAAAGGGACCTATAAAAGTCAAGTAAATGCAAGAATATATATTATAGTTACCTCATTACTAAGGAGCTGTAAGAGGAGATGCAAAGTTACAGTTTATATCCATATGAATAGCCATTATTTAAAATGGAAATGTGGTTATGGTGTTGACATTAGTTGCAGAAGGGTTATAAAAATATTTGAGCAACTTACCTGCTCCGACTACGACTAAAGCTCCGTCTCCTAGGAGACCTATATAAAGATGCAAGAAATATTAACAAGTCAGGAGACAATATGGCCAAAAAATATTAATAATGCATGAAGCCTCATGCAATCGTTTTGTGGAGTTGATAGTAATTGGCCTTCAATTAATTTTTATGAAGCCCAATATGGGCCAAACATTATTAACTATCAGAAATGCCTGTTCCTGATTCATTTGCCAAACCTTTGATCAAAAAGATTTCAGTTGGAAACTACTGAAACACAGAGGGATGTTTTTTTTTTTTTTAAAAAGGAAAAAGGTTATACCTCAAAACCACCAAATAAACAAATTTCAATGTCGTGAAGCGGGAGGAAAAGGCATTAACTTACTATTTTGTTTTCAACAAGCTAGTTATGATGCAGTGAAGCTGAGTACTGGTCAGGAGGGCGTAATTTGCGGGGAGATTTTGCCAGATGGTTGCTAGATGTTAACAGCTATACAGAAGGTGGCTGAAGATGTCAGCCAGATGAGAACTGCTGACGATATGTTGTCATGTAGACATTTGGGGAGGGCCATAAGACCCGTTGATTGGTTGTAAGTGTGGCGTGGTTGGTTTTGCCGATCAGGTTAACGTTGGAGGAGGTGAATGACCCTGAGAGAGGCATGCTCAGGAACCAATGGGCTGGTGGCCATGCTTGGATCATGTGAGCTGATTGGTGTACGCTGGTCACATGATGCTGAAAGAGGACTAGTTGACTGACTCAGAGGAAGATGAGTAGAGGCTTGGTGATGTCTCTGAAAGGGGGGGTGGGGTGGTCAGCTTCATTAATATAAATAGAAAAATGACATAAAATCCAAACAATAAGAAGATTCTTTGGAAATCTGTAACTACAATTCAATTGAATGAATATTCCTAAGCAAAAACTCAATGCACTCATTAGAGCCCGACCGATATATCGGCCGGCCGATATTATCGGACGATATGAGCTTAATGCATTTAAATCGGCATCGGCAATGAAACATGAGAAACAGAGTCTCATGCTTCACTCATGTTATGAGTGATGCATAGTTTGCGCACCATAGGGAGCTCTGCAACTCCCCAGTTGACAACAGCGCCAGAAATCAACTACAGAAGCAAGTGATCAGCCAAGCCAAGGAGATGTACTGTTTTGACGGTGAGTCTATCATTCGTCATGTGAAATGATTTAGTTCATACACTGTATATAAAAACGGTGTGGTAGTTCTAGCTAACGGTCCTATCATTATCACTTCTAAATATTCTATAACATCACTTACAGCCGCTATTGCATTGCTATATTAGATTAGCCACAAAGCTAATACCATGTTTATCAGTGGAAGAGCGCGAACATTAATAAGTAGGGGTGCTCCGATCACGATCGGCCGATCGTTAATGCGCATCTCGTCAGTAAAGCCGGTTCTCTAATCAGCGGTTAATTGCATCAGGTGCATGATTTCACATAGAGCAGCTGTTACTACACAGAGCCGTTGTTAACTGAGAAGATGCACCAATAAACGCTGAAAATGAACATGGATTTGCCCTATTAATAAGAGGTCAAACTGTAACGTTAGCGTTTAACTAATTCTAAATATATCTGCAGTGTTTTCCACATAATCACCGCGTAACTGTGGCAGGGGGCGTCTGTAGTCAATGACTAGAAGTTATGTACAGCGTGCCTCGAAAAAACAACTGTTATGTTATTCTATAGCTAATATAGCTTCCTTTTTAGCAGGCCCCTTAAATGCTTGCTATTAACTACTTGTTTGAAGGTGGTTCTTCTCAAAATTGACCACGGTGTGTTCATGACACTAACGTTAACCATTCAACTTCGAATTGATTCCGTAAACTTCCGGTAACAGTAGGCTAACTTTACGTTCGCCAGCGCATGACGATGTTTTGATTCAGACTGCACAAAGAGAAGAGGAGAAGATATACGGGTTCGTTGTGAATGTGTCTGTGAGAGCAACTATAGTGTAGTTACAGTAACTACAGTAGGTGTGTCAGAAAGGATTAAAACAGAGGTGACATGTAAATAAATGTGAGCTGAACAAGCTCTTTTTTCTTTTTTACAGATTGTTTCAAAGCAGTTTACAGACATAACAGGAAAATGTTGTAATAATATTGTTAAATATAAGTAGGTAATAGATAATACCTGTTGCTTGACAAATAAAAACATACATATATATATATATATATAGATTTCTCATTTTTGCCTATGTAGGAGATCCCTGTTTATTATTATTATAATTCTAATGATGACATGAGTAAAGATACATGGTGATATTATTAATACACATGCTTATTCTTTCTCGGTCTCTCTTTCTGCCCTACAGATGGCTTAAAAAGGTGAATGCTGTAGCAGCAAAGTGTGGGACTACTTCTGCAAACACTTTAACTTTAGTATTATAATTTATTTACAGTACACACACAGACTGTTAAAACCAGCTTCAACTGGAAGAAAGTAAAAGTGTTAAATGTTTAAAATCAGACTTTTTTGATCATTAAAAAATATATACTTTTGATGTGCAATTGTTTAGTCATTGAGACTGTAATCTAAGGCTTTTTTTTTTACATAAATCCCTTCTGGAAAATGGTTTATACAGTCCACATACATAGAACAGGCAGATATTTTGCTATTGAATGTTGTGTAAGTAAAGTTTATAGGAAATGGGTCTAATATCCAGTTTATTTTCAAAATAAAAATATCGGCTTATAAATCGCTCTTCTCGAGTTAATATCTGCATCGGCCCCCAAAAATCCATATCGGTTGGGCTCTAGCACTCATTTAGAATAGAGAACATCGGTAGAGGGGAATGAAGCATTAGCTAACCAATCCAAAAGCTGAAAACTGATCAGTGCAAGGACAGCACAAGGAAGGTTTTCAAACAGCTTGCCTGAATTTATTAAAAGATGCTGGCTTTGTCAGTCTTCACACCTTGGCTCGTCATTCTGCCCATGACTAAGCTTGAGGTGAAAGGAATTTTTAAGACATCCAGCCTTGTTTGAGAGCAGAAAAAGGAACCATACCGGCGTCTAGGGGGTGGGCTGCGGCGTCTATAATCATCACGAGGGCGACGATTCCAAGAAGGGGGTGGTCCTCGATACCTTGACCGTTTTTCACCACTGGACAGTTCAACTCTCACTCGACAACCACACAGTGTTCTGAAGCAGACATAAAAAAGATTAAATGACCTTTCTACATCAAACAGTAAATACACTGAGTTAAAGTAACAAATAGCTGCATCATACTGATTACTTTATTTTAAATAGCATCAAAAATGGCTGCGTTTACACTTGGCATTAACACACAATCACCATGACCTGATTAAGCAGATCTGTTAATCAGTCTTACACCATGTCATCAAGTGACTACTCTATCTGGATAACCGATCAGAAGACTTTTTACGGTGCAATATTTAAATAAGTCTTACACCATGTCTACACCAGAAGCGAGCAGCGTGCTGCGACTAAACAAAATATTATAGAACCAGTTATAGTCAGTAATGCTGTCTACACTGGATGTGGCGCGACACAACATGACACAACAAATACTCGACAGTAAACTGTTGCCTTGTTCCATTTATGATGTACTGACACAAAGTTCAAGTGATTTGCAATGGTCACTTTATCGCATCCAGTGTAGACAGCCTGAAGCTGTTCCGGCGCAACAACGGTCTGTCTGATGTAGACAGGGTGTAAAGTGTACGAATCCCAGTAGCGCTCCATGTCCTAGTGACCTCCATCTTTCTTCTGACAATTCGGGAGAGAGGGGGATGGGAATTTGCGTTACGTTGACCTGCAAATGCAGACATGATGGCTGGATTGCATTTACATTACACTGAGCTCCGATCACAATGTGTCCTCAACTACCTGATAACCTCAACTTTTGGTTCCAAAAATAAGGTAATATATTACTCTAATATGGTCATTCATTTTACTGTTTAAATTATAAAACACTATGACAAGGTAATGTTTCATTTATTATATATTTATTCATTCATTGCATTTTATATTATCATATCACACATAGATCGGCATTTTCTATTATGTCTAAGCTCTAAATCAAAATTTATACGTGATATGACTTAATATATAATTAGCATCAAACAATATAATTCAGATTCTCAAGGATTAAAGATAAAACAATTAAATAAAAAAAATTGCACAATCGTCAATTAAATGCAAAATATGCACTAAACATATAAACGACCAATGAACAAAATATGAAGAAACCGCATGGCACACTTTTTCTTAGCGTCCGTTTCCATAGTGGCATGTCACTCTGTTGAGAATGTCTTGAGTCTTAATCAGGAACATACTCTGAATGAACTTAAGCAAGGTTTGGGGTTAATCAACCAAACGTTCAGGGTTTAGCTGACAGTAATTTAACCATGCTTTCTGGAATACACCCCAGGACACGCTGATCAGATAACACTTGGATGGGTTAAATGCAGAGCACAAATTCTGGGATATCATATTTGCCTACTTCACTAATATTTCAAGTTATGAATTTTTTTTTTATTGTCTTAGCTTACAATAATAACCCCTGGTACAACTATGTACATTTGGGTAGTTTTTTTCAAACAATATCCAATTGTGAAATCCTTTGCTTAACCAGAATAATTTAATCTGCAGGACAATTGCTATTTCAGAGGACTAATTTAATTAGATGCTCTTACCTTCCGTCAAGCTCCCTCACAGCATCAGTTGCATCTCTGGGGTCCTCAAACTCCACAAAAGCAAAGCCGGGGGGATTTCTTGCCACCCACACGCTCCTCAAGGGACCATAATAGCCAAATGCTCTCTCCAACTCAGTTTTGTTACCACTGTTGCCCAAATTACCAACATATACTTTACAATCCAGTGGGCAGTCCCGGCTTAGGGAAGGGTCTGTAGAGGGGGGAAAAAAGTTTAATATCAAGTATTAAACTGTATTTTTAGGTGCCATTTGTCTATCCCACCTCTTCTAGCACACTAAAATAAATCATAGCTGGAGTGGAGGTTAGAAAAAATTTAATAAAGACTTACCTCCCATACTTTCACCAACTCCAGACTCTGAGCTGCACACCTAAAATGCTGCAAGAAATTAAACATAAGCACAGAGACTATGACTATGCAATTAAACTGGACGATACAAGCCTAACGACTCAACTGTGTTACGTTTAAACGATGCAATATGTAACGATCGAAATTGTCACTAAAGAGGTTGAAAAGTGACTTTGGAGACAATAAAAAAGTATAGTACAATCAAAGTCTAATTAAACATAATACGAATGGATATGTTACACACTAAAAGTTATTTACCAAGCTAACAGGCTAGCGTGCTCGTTCACAGGCGTAAGGTTACACACTTCAAAAGAGCAAGAACAGCCATATCAAAGTGAAATAAATGGGAAGATTCGACTACATTGTAATTAACGTGCCCCTTATAGTTATTAAATAACGAAGGTTTCATTTTCTTACCGCTAAGTCTGCTTTGTTTGCGTTAGCGAACTGCGGCTAAACACTGTGATGCTAGCTCGCTAATAGTAGTGACCAGATCCTCGCGAGCAAATCTGAAAGTAAAGCACTTCCGGTTAACGTCAAGAACGCGGACATCGAAAGAAAAGCTCATAGGCCTAAAAATACGCTACATTTCTGCCCAGGAACATCGAACACAGAGATAAGACAACGATATTTTAAGTCGTCAAATGTTTTAATACTTCACATAACAGCGTCTAAATGACGAATTTGGACTAATAGGTCGAGCACAGTTATAAATAACAGACCTTACCTGTTCATTCTTCTATGTTATAATGAATTAATCTCAGAACTACTTCGGAGAACACTCAAGATTGTTTTCATTAGTTGTTAACATTAAACAAATTAATTATATATTTGTATTAATATGTTCAATACTTGTTTTAGCATAATAGGTACCCTATGTATACCTACTTATTTCTCTGTAATATTTTATATAAAGGCTACAATGTATTTGATTAAAAATAATCACATATTGTTTTGGAAATAAAAAAATGAATGAAATAGAAATATATAATAATAAAATAAACGTTAATTATAATTATTATTTTTGTTACTTTTGGTATCTTGGGGTCAATAGTTCAGCCCTTGTTTTGGATCAAGCAAAAACCAGGGGAGTTCTGTAACACATACCTTGTATTCAAATAAAGAGCATTTTACTGACTGGCTTTATTTTGAGTGTCTTTTTGCCTCACTGGGCACTCTGCATGTTTACATCTACCTCACCCTTATCATACTCTTCTGGTGTTTTGTCATTTATATTTATTGCTGTTTTTTTATGTAATATCTAAACAAAAAGCATTCCTTCGAGAGCCCAATATATATTTTCCTCATTCTTATGTTCGATGTGTAGGCAATTTGTATGCAACACAATGTGAATTTATGTTACCACACAGGACACAGAATGTGTTTTTCCTCCCAGATTAGTACTGCACATTCTGTTCTATTTTGCTTCCTGATGACTGGTTAGCCTCTCATGAACCCGCCCTCTCACTCACCATAAAAGCAAGATATACTTACGCACTGAAGCACACACACACACACATACACACACTTTTTGTGGTTCTTGTGTCTTTATTTAACTCTTGATAAGTTACTTAGACTCACACCCAATGAAACGACATTGGTACTACATTAATGGGAAGTATATGTTTTTGATACATTTAATGTAAAGTTCATTCTCCTTACAACTAGTGGATATTTCTATACATGTTAGTGGCACTCAAAAATGACATAAAACATAATCATACGCACTTTACATTCCTATATCTGTTAAATGTTACCTTAGACTAATTTGAAATGTAAACATGCATTGTATAAAGCAAATCGGGTTATCTTTAATAATTCTTTGTGAGAACATTTTAAGAGATCTAAGATTTAATTAAAAAAATCTCACATTGATGTACATTGATAAACTCCACAATTTTGATTGAATTGTGTTTTCTCGTCCAATTTGCTTATACTGTATTAAACCTATAGTGCAAAACAGCAAGTGCTAACTTGTTTGGTCTTGGAAGAATTTTCTCCCCCTTAAAAGAGATTGTTTAGCATGCTGTAAATGTCCCTACTACCTGACAGATGACTGAAAAAAGGTGTCCTGAAATGACCTTTGTAAAAAGAAGAAGAAGAAGAAAGAAATGTATGACCATCTGAAGCTTTTGCTTTAAATGACTCTGAGGTGCTTTCTCAGACAGTTATTTGTTTTGGGTTTTCTGACGTCTTTGGAGGAAAGGTTTTTTAAATGGTGGTTGCGATATTTGAAATAGCATACCAGTCAACATTTTGAAATGAATATGTTTTTTTTATGTTTTTGAAATAAGTCTCTCATGCTCACCAAGTATGTTATATATATATAAAACAGTTAATTAATATTTTATAATGTAATTAAAATGTAATTGTTTCTATTTACTTATATATATATATATATATATATATATATATATATATATATATATATATATATATATATATATATATATATATATATATATATATATATATATATATTTTTTTTTACAATGTAATTTATTCATGTGATGGCAAAGATGATTTTTTAATAGTAATATTTCACAGCCTTACTGTTTTTACTGTATTTTTTTATCAAATAAATGCAGCTTTGGTATGCAAGAGACTTCTTCAAAAGCTTTTAAAAATACTTTATTATTCCAAACTTTTGTCTAGTAGTAATTATGCTATTTCTATGTATAATTTGCAGAATAGCACTTTTAGATTCATGGAATACCCAGATGACATACTACATTTACCAAAATATGCAATAAAGCACTCTGTGCAGAATACTGTATCCCTCAAAGCAATGCTTGCACTTGGCCTTCCATTTCCTATGTGATATTTGAAGCAATTTCAGCTGTGACAAGACTGAACATGGCAAAATATAAAGAACGTTTAATTAAAAGCACTAAAACAACTGTATTTTATTTTAAAGCTCTCTCACACACACACACGCACGCACGCACACACACACACACACACACATCTATATATATATATATATATATATATATATATATATATATATATATATATATATATATATATATAATATTGCCGAAATCACATTTGTGCCTTCTACAAAAGATATATAATGCTTAACTATCTCCCATAGGGTAGGTCTGTTTATATGGTTTAATTAAAAGGCTGTTAGCCTTTCCTTCTGTAAGGCTGCATAGTCATCTATAGGACACACATTAAGAAGACAAGACTAGTTGTCATGACAATGTCAAAAGATGCATATTGATTTACACACAAAAAAGAAAAAAGCTTACATAAAATGTTAATCCTTTTACAACTTGAAACTACTTCATTTTAGGACATGCTAATAGTAAAGTTTTTTTTTTCAGTTCTTTGTGACCCAGTTCTTTGTGACCCACGCTGTTAATGAAACACGTCATATTTCTAAGTTATAGACGTCAGTTTCCTGTTATTGGCGCCATAAATGTGGTTCTATGTACCTGCTGTTGCAGACCACCATTACATCTCACGCTTTCTAATGCCAAAAAGCAGGTCCGTGCATTCAGGCGAATAAAGACACTTATTACACATGTTAATTCCACTTCACAGAAGTTTGTATTAAATGTACTTAAGCTGCAGGCTAAAAACAGACGACGCGTGTGCGCAAGACCAGGTTTGTCAAGTTCAGTAGCACTTCTTACCTCCGTTGTGTCGATGAGTCAGTCAACAGAGTCTCTTCCCTTCACCACACGTGCCACTGTGAGCTAGAACATTTAGTTCTTGACGCGCGGACCTACTGATCTGAGAAACCAGTGGAAAAACGAGCAGGATTATTCTCTTGACTGTAACCCAAAAATCGACATTATTTGGCGACAAGGTGATACTCCTATAATCACTCATTATTGCATGCTATTCCTTTAAATAATTTTCGTCTACAAGCCTCATGTCCTATCTGAAAATATGTAACATTTGGATACCATTGCATAGGCTGTGGACCCATAAATGATTCTCGTTTCTACTGCTGGACGATTGACATATTTGTATATTAAATGACAAAATAGGAATAATGTGAAAAAGTAGCATTGTGACAATTGAGTGTTTTGGATTACAAAACAGATTATCCATATCCTCTGTAACCATCTGTTAATGGTTGGTGAATCAATGTTCAGTGAGAAATAATCTAGTAATTAAGTCTAATTTTAATAATCTACTATGACATACATTTAGCATGATGTAAGGCTCTAGAACACAGGATGTTAACTGAACTGAAACTAGTATCCTGTTATTGACATACTTTAAATATTTATTTTAAAATTGCTCTGTGGATGATGAAAAAGTACATATAAGTGCATAACATAATATGTAGGCTATGTAGAAATTGTATATATATTTTGGACATACCACATTTTAAAATTGTGTAGGTTTCTGATATTACAGCATTTCCATGTATTATTTCATATTCCACCTATATGCTAAAAATGTAAATCTGAATACTGCAAAGATACTAGGAATTAAGTTACAGTTTTGATGATCCATTAATTCATTAATTGCTCTGGAAATGCATTGTTTTTTTCTTTTCAAATGGACTATTCAGTGGTTAATAAACCACAAACCACAGATGGTGATCTTTATACATCTAAACCATAATAAAAAAATATTACTTTAGTACATTAACGAGATGCATTTCAAGTATTTTACCCTGTTGTCAGTAAAAGCTATGACTGTTAATGACTAATTTGTAACTCTAGAAACTGGAGTGAATTGTTCTGAAATAACAGTTTCAGGTTTGTTGAGGCAAATTGGAGCTAAACTCTGCAGGACACCGGACCTCTAGGACCGAATTTGGATACCCCTGACCTAGATTAATGGGCTGTTCATCTTTTGATAGAAGGAACCCATCATATTCTGAATGTAATCACCACAAAGCCTTCAGTAGAGAATAATGTCTTTATACTTATTTGTTTAACAGCAGAAGTGTTTTTATTTTTTATTTCATTTTCATGTCAGAATCGTAAGACAAAAAAACAAAATATTGATTAAGAATAAAAATGAACAGAGTGATTTTTATCTGATAAATTAAATTATCAGGCAACACAAACAGGAAAAAGGTCAAACAAGTTCACTCGGAGTGTCTCCACTTGGACCTTGCTGGCAGTGACATATTGGTCTGAATCCTTATCTTTGAAAGCCCCTCACTTGTTTGCTTGTGTCATTCACACTGAGGAGTTTCACATTATATGCTCTTTTGCAGATTCCTGCTGCTAAGATACCAAAATAAGGCTTTCTTTCCTGCTTGAGTACTTCAATGTCTAGATAATCCTGGAAAAAAGCAGGCCTATTGTTATACTAGAGCTCTATGATTTCAGTTCATTACATTTTGGGCACATTTGAAAATGTTTGTATCAATCAAAACAATCAAATAAATGAACTAAACAACATGTATCTATCTCTGATATTGTATCTGCACAAAATACATAATAACTTGAACCGCTTAAACAGATCTTATCTTTCAATCACATCATGTTCCTTGTTTACCTAACCATCTGAAATTATTTTTTAAAATATGGCTTGAAAAGGGAAATCAATCCCTTTAAACTCAGACAGTCATGCATGGCACCTATTGTGTTCCTGCTGACACCTTTTGTTGCTCTCTGAATAAGCCAGGAACATTTTGTTACAGTTCCAGTCTATAGAGGCCTTTGAAGCAGATAACATGTTGCCATTGCTGATGTTATTCAGTATTTGGCATGCTAACTTAAAAAGCTGGATTTGATTTCAAGATATCATCATGACATGGTATTATTCTGTGTAGAAATTAAATGTAAATAATCAAATAAGATATTAAAACACTAATTTATTGAAGATGCTGTTCAGCTTTAAATGTATAGTATTCGAAATTTCTTACGGAACAGACAATGCATGATCTTAAATAGAAAACATTTCTTTACAGAATATTTTGTTTTGGTTTATAAAATAAAAATAAAATAAAAACTTGAGTAAAACATGATAGCTTTAAATTACAGTACAATATAAAAAAGATTAAAAAACAATAAATGCAGTGTCACTGTAAAATACTATTAAAAATGTATGGAAGCAAAAAACTATTAGCATGTTTTATGGTTAAAATCTTTATGATATTCAACAATAAAATCCATGTGACTTACAAAACAACAACATTTATAGTAAAATGTTTTGAAATTACAATTAAGAGGTTCCAGCATGAGACTTCACATTTTCTAATATTCTATTGATAAACATTTACATCTTTAGTATGGATAGTATTTAGATATTTAGTTTTATTATAAACTAACTAATAATAACAAACTAATAATAAAGTTTGTAATGAATCTGTAGCCAGGTATATATATATATATATATATATATATATATATATATATATATATATATATATATATATATATAGATAGATAGATAGATAGATAGATAGATAGATAGATAGATAGATAGATAGATATATTACCACACACATTTTTTTTCAATGGATTCTATCATTTTAAACTTCCACGGTTACAAAACGTCATTCAGTCGTGTTGTTCTTTCCGCATATCGCTGTGCTCTGACTGTGTGGTTGCACATGCTGTTCTTAACTTGAGCTGTTCAGTCAGCACACAACGGGTTACGGGTCAGGGTGTCTACTAGGACACTGTGTTCTCATCAGCGCGAGCTACAGTACAGCTGGAACATTGTGTTACTTTGTGGAGAGTTTCCAAGGCCTGCCCTTAATTTTCACACTACACTGCCCTCCCCCCCGCGTTAACTCCTCCCCCTTTAGTCTTATTTCATTTTCCCCAATGTCTCGCAGAGGCGTTTCGTGCTGACGAGTATTAGTGTGTAGAAGTGTAAAATACTGCCGGTAGAACATCTAGTACTCTCGCGCTGAGAGGGCGGGCTCATTTCCCTTTAAGCTGCTTGGCATTCGCCGGTAAAACAAACTGAAGTTGCATATGGACGGATATATGGTCAAACACACGAGAGGAACGAGTAACAAAAGGGAAATATTGTAAGTCTTTATTTCATGCCTGTTTTTATTCTTTATCATCACATAAACTACCTTTTATATTTAAAACTGCGTTCTTAATATGGTCACTACCAGCCTATACTGCATGTTTTCTCATGGTGCTATGCTTCATATCTAAAATCAAGTAAAAAAGCGCACTTAATTTATAATTATACACGTTATTTAACAATTCAGCTTATTCCACGTGTCCAAAATGTGGACATATATTTTAATTAAAATGAAAGAATAAATACTAATGTTGTAAAGAAAACCGTAGCTGTCATAAAAGTAACATTGCCTATTGCTTTGTTTCATAGCCCGTTGTTGCGTTTGAGATGTAGGTACGGAGCATTGTACGAAACTGGACGTGATGCACCCATTTTTAATTCTGATGCTAGAGTGCTCCTTGAATTTATATTCATTTAACTTGACTTTTTTATATTACATTTCACCTCCATATTGTACACACTTCTTACTATTTCAAAGACTCTCTTTCTAAGATTGTCTCATTAATCCATCAAACCCTTAAGGACAGATGTTTTTGGTGTTTATGGTGTAGAAATGAGAAACATGTTTATTGACTGAAAAAGTGTTTTTTTTTTTTTTTTTTTTTTGCCTTAGGCTTTTTTATTTTTATTTTGAGATGTGCTGAGAATTCAGGTTTTCCTAGATTTGTAAATTATGTCATTTCACGTCCCCCGTAACCGTTATATAGATGCGTCTCATGAACTTGGTTACACAGACTTGCTTCCTCAAGCATATTTTCATAAAATCTGTTTAGATTATAATTCATATTTGGTAACACTTTTGAATTAGTTAATTCAATTAGTTAATTTTATTTAAGTACTTTAGTTATGAACTAAACAAAAAAATCCCTCTACAGCATTTATTAATCTTAGTTAATGTTAATTTCAACATTTAGCTACTATTGCATTATTCAAATCAAAAGTTGTGCTTTGTTAACATTAGTTAATGCACTTTGAATTAGCATGAATAAACAATGAATAACGGTATTTTCATGAACTAACATTAACAAAGATTAATGAATACAGTAAAAAAATTATTGTTCATTTTAAAAAAAATATTAATTAATACATTAACTAACATTAACTTATGGAACCTTATTCTAAAGTGTTACCTCATATTTTAATGTAATTTACAAGTGGATCCTTGTGTCTTTTACAGAAAATCCCATTTGGTTAGTAAGCAACCACATATTCAAGTCAGGGAGGATTCAATATTATAATTAGAGAATCAACCATTGAAATTATTTTCCCTTGTATTAATATTAGGGTCAGATGCATCCCCTTCACTATTTATGTGATCACACCTTTGATTTTTACGTAAGAGATGTTTTTTCGAGAGTTGCAAAAGCATCATTGTCTACAGATAATTTAATTTTGATGTTTTGGATAGCTTGAATGTCATTAATACAGAAAGAGACTGGGTGTCTGACAAGGTTATTAAATAGGAATCTATGTGCATACATGTTGTTGTTTTACTGCGAACGGTATGTTCAGGGATGGAATGAGTCAACTGCTTCTGAACGCTCTTCTTTGTAACAGAAATGCCTGTTGCAATCTCACCACATTGCGGACATCTGAGATGGAGCTCCAATAATGGCTTAGAAAAGTCACACCACCTTTAAATGAGTCGATCACTGGAGAGAAAGACTTAGTGGGCTGTAGAAGCATGAATTAAGGGTGGGTGATATGGAGGGCCGACTTATGCCTTTACGGGGCCCTAAGCAGAATTTTATTTTGGGGGCCCCTTGGTGACGTCAATACGACTAATTATTGTCAATGCTTGATTATTCATACACTACAAGTCTAACACACATTATCAGTTTTATTTGTAGCTGTTTTGCTTACATCATTCAAATGTTTTTACCCTTATATGATTTTTAATTGTAACAGCAAACCCACAAGAGTGGTCAGGTGTTAATCTGCACTTTAACATTCAAAGTCTTAGAAAACTAAGTGGGATACCTATATGGTGTACTGAAAACTAGCTAAATAAACCAGCCTGGTGGCCACGGGGTCCCTAAGCAGCCCCTTAGTTGGCTTATGCCTTTGGCCAGCTCTGGCGATATGGCAAAAAATATCATATCAAATTTTTTTTCAGGAATATCACTATTCGTAATTTTAACACAATTTTGCCAATTTTCTGAGAAGTACAGCCAAACTATTTCCCCTATTTTAAAAACAAATGAAAGAAGAATGGCAGACATCTATGCCAAAGTGGGTGAAGATAATTTTTTATATATTTGTTATTATAAAAGAAGAACAAAGATACTCATTACAAATACACATAATATACAAATAAAACAAAGGAGTAGGTGTATTTAGCAGCATTCAAGAAACTGAATGGACAAATATAAAAAAAAACATTATATATACTTACACATATAACTTAGTCCAGTAAGCAGGTGCTTTTAGAGTGTGGATGCCTCAGGTGTACGCACTTAGAAAAAGCGCACGTGAAAACACCACGCAAATTAAATGTTTAACCGGCAAGGCTTTAAAGCACATGCAAATAATGTACTTTTGTGATTGTGAATAAGTGCACTGTCCCGAGAGTGTAACTCTACCACTAAGTTAACATATGATGTGAATGTTTAACCAGCAAGGCTTTAAAGCACATGCAAATAATATACTTTTGTGATTGTGAATAAGTGCATTAACCGGTGAGTGTAACTCTACCGCTGAGTTAACATTTGATGTGAATGTATGTCGGGAAGTACAGTGCCAGAACTGCAACTTACTGAATGTGCGCTGTAGCACGATACTACAATATTTATTCAAAAGTAGTTTTTAGAGTTTTTAGGCTACTTCTTATACAATAAGATGTTTAACATAAAATGTGTATTTTATTTATGCGTCCATTACAGTGATAAGACTTTCTGGTATTGCAATTGTATCTTTGACTCTTTTTGATTTACTATACATCCACCTCCTTCATCTTGGGTTTTCAGGTCAGGCTCAATGAACGATACGCTTCCACAGCAATGAGGTTAGAGCCAGGATGGTAGCAGACTATTTTTGTAGATGCGTCTTCTGCGAGTCAAATAGTCCTGGACTGTTAATTGTCACTCTACCATATTCCCATTCCAAGACATAATTCCTAAATTGATATGCAGTGAGGTGAATGTTTGTATTAACGAATATATATTATACTTTCAGTGCTGAAATATGTTAGTTATAAATTGCTAAGTTTGGCAAAGGGAAATTCCAGAATAAAATAGACATACAATTTTTCATGTCTTTATTTAGGTATCTGCTACTAAATCTGCTCTTATGCATTCAATGAATTTTCCTTGAAATTGATTTGCTTCCTGAAACCTTCAGTTTGTGTATGTAGATAAAAATGAAGGTCTTTTATTGGGAGCCTTGAGTCATTGTAGTGTCTCGTCGCCTAAAGTAAAGTGGACGGGACTGAATGTTCCCTTCTCTGTTTTGTTTTGTTCCTGTGTCTTTTTACTAGGTTTACTGACATAAATCTCCCAAGACATCCTTCTCTAAAAATCTGAATTTGTGCCAGGAACTCTAAATAAAAGGAACATAGTGTTCCGCCACACGTTCACAATCTGTGGTGAACATTTAAATAAAAATAATCCAAAACCCTACATGCATATGCTTTTAAACACGCACACACACACAGACAGGTAAAAATGGTCAATTTTTCTATACAAAACAAAAACAAAACAATTAAGACAATCTTTTGAATAATGACACAAAGATCTACGATATATACGCAAAGATATACGCAGCCTCACATTTTTATTTATTATGCATATTTGAGTGCATCCTTTTCAAAACTACGCATCATAACTTTCAAGGTTTGATAAATGAATTGAAAAAAACAAGCCAGCCTCACAAAAGAAGGATTACAAAATATTTTTCTATAAAGAAATGCCCCCCAAGCATATGTGGAAATTTGATTGTGAAGATTTGCATTTGTTTCAAGACAGCAGTGCTTTATTATTTTCGGTTAAAATTATATTTGGCTAAAATTACGTTTGTTTTCTAGGGGAACACGGGTATGTATGAGTGGCGAGATGTCATCTTTAGAGGACATCTTTTCCACTAACCAGTGCCCAACTGCTGTCTTTACCTCACAAGGCACTGATGTCACTCCAAACGGTGACTGTGGAGTATGTAAGGTAATCCTGTTAGTTTTTAATTTCTGAATTTTCATGTAGTAGTGAATGATACATTGGGTATAAAGTTTGCAATCACTAGTGAAAGTTCTCCTATTTTATACTTTTTTAAAAATTGAATATAAACTTCTTTTTTTAATAACATTTTATATTATGTTTAATTAAAAAAAAGTCACAATGTCTTTAGGAATGTTCTGTCATTTGAGTCTGCTAAAATGATACTATTTTCATGTAAATTTCAAACGTTTCCAATACATTTTACATCCACTCGTTCATGCATGCTTGTGGTGTTGATTCAAGGAGCATATGCTTTATTGAAGTGGACTTATGAGAGTTAGTGAAAACATGACATAAATCAGTGGATTTTGTTTCACATTCGGAATGATCTGGTGTTCATTTAAAATAACAATGAGGTTGTGTAAGGATGGATTGTTATTTTTTTCTCCCATGTGTCTCTAAAGATTGTGAAACAGCATGGTGTGGAGGGGGAAAAGCCGATGATTGGGGACAGGGTGCATGTCCACTACACTGGCAGACTCCTAAATGGCAAGAAGTTTGACTCCAGTCTAGACCGTAAAGAGCCTTTTGTTTTCAATGTGGGAAAAGGTAATTGATTTCACAGATTGATATTTCAAATTTAATTTAATCATTTTACAAATTTAAAGTGTTGTTATTGAAATGTTAAAAGAGGGCCAGTTGTTATTTGATGAAAGAAACTCTATGCTATGATATGCTATCTATACATATTTTTTCACATTCAATAATCATAACATGGCCCACTATGCAGTGTGTAGGTTATTTGCTTGATTCAGTTGTGGACAGTGGTCACATGTATTCGGTTTTTGAAGGACTTGCTTAACCTTAAATTAAAGTGCCTACTCAACTCGTGTAGTAGAAAACCAAAATGAACTGCGCAAACCTTAATAAAAGCAGACATTAGTCACATGAACTCTCTTGTGGTTAACTGTAATTGCTTTTTCAGTTAAGCAACGTACATCATACTGTTCATGTTCCATCCACATGCTAAGCAAAACTCTACTCCTCCCCACATAACAGAAACTCTTCGAATGTCATCATAAAAGGACATTAAACATTTTTAATTTCAAAAACACTTAATTTTATCATTTACCCATCCAGTCCCCTGCAAGGCAAGCTGGGAACTAGAATCCTCTTTTGCAGTTTCAGCTACAAATCTTTAAAATAGTAATAATAAACTTTATTATTATTACTAAACTTCATAAAACCTAAAAATAACATTTGAAATAAATAATTAATGTAGTCCCACCACAATTAAGCTTTTATTTTGCACCTTAAATGAGCTACAAATAAATCACTAGTTCATTTTGATTAAGCTGAAAAGCGCAAATCAAATATAATTTGAACGTTTTGTTTTATAAGATTATTTTAAAAGAATAATAAAAAAACATTTTCTTCCTTGAGGATATTAAATATTTTACACTGAAATGTCTATGATTTTTAGGATGCTACTCTATCAAAAGTGTCTGTTAAATGGAATAATTATGTAACCTGCCAATTTCATTTCTCACTTAAGAGCAAGGCTGAAATTCCTGTTTAATGACATTTGCGTTTGACAGTTGCATTTAAAAAGGGGTGTAATCGCTGGAATGTGTAGACATGTGGTGCTTTCCTTGTTATCTGCTGTTTCATTCTCAAAGAAACAATTTGTATTTAATCTTAAAGGGTATTGACAGTATTAATCACATAAGATTATATGAAAATGAGCCACAAATGAATTTTTTTGAGTGTCTGTGGATTATGAAGTTTTATTGTTAATTGTTAAAACTAATTTAATTAAATTGTTAATTAAATAAGTAATCTATTTGTATATAAATAAGCAATATAACAAGTTTATACTTTGATTTACTTTTAAGGTTTTTTCTTATAATGACAAAAGCATTGAATTCATGAAGTACTGTCTGGATGATTCACACAGGTCAGGTCATCAAGGCATGGGACATTGTTGTGTGTTCCATGCAGAAAGGAGAGGTGTGTGTGATACTCTGTAAGCCTGAATATGCATACGGTTCAGCTGGCAGCCCCCCAAAGGTTCCTCCCAATGCCACACTTGTGTTTGAGGTAGGAACATCTTGCAATTAGGTATCCTACAAATACACGGATGAATAATGAAAATTATTTTGTAAAGAAGTTTGCAGAGAATATATTATTGTTTCTTCAACCATGAACACTTTTGACACTTTCTGTTGGACATTTATAAAGTATTTTATTTTTCAATTTAGTTTTAATGTGACTTTTATATGACAAATAGAAGAAAAAAAAATCATCCACTGAGACAAAAGTGTTAGAAACTTTGTTATATTTGTCTCTCTGTGGTGTGTACAATGGTAGACCCAGAAGAAAAAAACCTATTTTCGTATAAACTTGTTATCTTTAAAAGTACAAATGGTTCTGCTTCCCACAATCAGATTGAGCTGCTGAGCTTCAGAGGGGAGGAGCTTTTAGAAGATGGTGGGATCCTGAGGAGAATAAAGGTCAAAGGCGAAGGCTATAACAATCCTAATGAAGGGGCCACAGTACAAGGTACATTTTGAGAATTTAGAATGTTCGGAATGTGCTTGTTCTTCATTGATAATGCATTCACATGATCTCTGTCCCTTTTGGATACAATATTAATGCTGTCTGGTCTCTGCTCCTCAGTACACTTGAAGGGGTGGTGTGGAGGTCGGTTATTTGATTCTCGAGATGTCACCTTTGTTGTGGGTGAATCAGAGGATGTGGGTGTTCCTTTAGGAGTGGACAGGGCCATGGAGAAAATCCAAAAGGGGGAATGCTGTTTATTATACCTAAAGCCAAAGTAAGATTTACTTTTAATAGTTACTGTATTTACTGTATATTGTTTGGCAAGGATTAAAGGGGTCATATGACGTTGCTAAAAAAGAACATTATTTCGTGTATTTGATGTAATGAAATGTGTTTATGCGGTTCAAAAAACACATTATTTTCCACATAAGGGCCTTTTGCTCCGTTTTAGTTCCAGAACTAAATACTAAAGTACTGATTAGTAAATCAACAAGTACAGTGTACGATTTTGCGCAAACTATTTCCAAGTACGATTTATAGGTTTGCATTCGTACCGACAGTGTGTACTAGGACGTGACGTAAGCCGGTCGACAGCGATGTCATTTGTGCGCGGCTTTCCACAACATTAACAAAGAAGAATAATAAGAATAACATTTATCGCTGTACATCATACTTGCGAAATAAATTGACACAATGTTTACAGTATGTTTACACAGCGTTTTAAATCATGGCGGGTGAGAGCGTTTACAAACAAGTGTGGCCAATCAATGTCTACTTATGTCACATTTAGTACCAGTTGTGCTGGTTAGACCCTGCTCCGGAGCAGGAGCTAGTTTGGTTCTCGAAAAAGGTACTGTCCGGTACTGAAATCGCACACAGTTCCTGCGGTACAAAAAACTGGGTAGTTCCACAATTAGTTCTGGTACTATGGAAAGATTCCTGCAGTGCGAAAGGCCCTATAATATACATTATTGTTGCTCCTCTATGCCCCCCTTTCTGAAATACATCAATTTTTACAAAGCTCATCATTTTGAAAAGCAAGGTGTGCTCTCATTGGCAAGCTATCTAGTGCATGGGATTTGGTTGAATAACTCAAGCGTGTGATGGAAATGTTTCGCCCCTTGTCATACTGTGATGCCGTCTCCCGGCACGACAAAACAAAACCAAAAAAACTCATTACAAACGAGGCATTTGTAGCATCCAGTGGGGACATAATTACTGATTATAATGACTTATACTGTGTTTTTACACGTTGTGTTGCATTGCGTCATTTAAACATAAAACCATGTCTGCATTTGTGATTGGAGAAATGACAAACAACAAGCACTACTTTACACTGCTCAAAACTCACGTTTGTATCATCAGTGGCAAATCCTTTAAATATTAAAACATACTTACAGGCTGTGAGTCAGCATTATTTGTCAGGACACCGACATTGTAGGCTACTCTTCCAGGAAACAGTTCTCGTCCTCTGTAAAATGCATTGCAAACATCTGAATATTTGGTTTGAACTGTTCTGGAACAGTGTTATAAATACAACTTAACCACTGATTTATAGTTGTGTCCTCTTTTGGAAGAGCAAACAAAGTAGTTTCGCTTTCATTACAAAACACACAGCTTCTGCATCCGACAACTCGCTGCCATATGAAGCAATGACTTTTGCACGAAGGCACCTCTTTAGACTGATTTTGGACAGGCTTCTGAGGCAGCTTAACAGTTTGGTGTTAACTTAACAAAAATTGTATTACTATAATACTGATTTCTCACTAGAGATAACATCAAGAGTGCAAAAAGTTAGTCAGAAATATACATTTACACAAAAACTGGCCACCAAATGCAACTTTCAGATACCATCTTTATTTTTTAGCTCAATAGTCACAGAATGGAACGCACAGGATTGTGGGATATCAATGTCAGCGAAGGATACATCTATGCTGCCTTCAAAATGCCTTAAAACTTTGGATTCGGATGTGCCATGATGACTTCCTGCCTTTGAATGCCTAATCCGAAGGCAGCATTTTAGAGCTTTTGGATGCAGGCAGCATCTCCAAGATATGGTGGCGGTGGCAGCGACAGCAACAAACCTACAGCAAGAATAAAACATACCTTCTTTCTTTGGGCAGTGTTATGCAAATCTTTCCACACAGTGACGTAGATGTAGGGACGTGCTTAAACGATACGTTTTAGGAGGGCGTGGATGAGTCTTGTCATTTCTAAAGAATATCTCTTTGGGTTTGAGACTTTAGTCTTTGCAACTTTAGGGATCTTATCTATCCACGAACAGCTTGTAACACTCCAAAGAGAAAGGAAAACTTGAAATCGCATCATATGACCCCTTTAATATAATAAAATGTAATATAATATAATATATTATAATATAATAAAGCTGACAATCAAGATTCAGCCATGTGTAAACTACTATAAAATATTTCCATGCCAATTACATGAATATAACAAAGCCATTAAGCATAATGCTGCTCATATCTGACATACTCATATTATATATACATATATAGATCTCCAACTTACTCAGTTTATTTTATGCTTTCAGGTATGGTTTTGGCAAAGAGGGTAAAAAAGAATATGACATTGGATCAAATGCAGAACTACTATATGAAGTTACACTGAAAAACTTTGAAAAGGTGAGATAATTTGAATTTTCTACCCAAAAGTATTTATTCCAAAAGTGTTCTGTTTCAGTGTGATCTTAGAATTGTGGAACCCACTGTACGTGCATGTGTGTGTATGTCTGTGTATGTCTGTGTGTGTGTGTGTATACATATATATATCCTTTGAATTATTTTTTAATTGTTTTATTACATAAATAATGAATCAAACAGACAGGGTTAAAATAGCCAGACCTCCCTCGCAAACAAATATCTTTAAAAGGGTTGAAAATCCCATAATACAGTTAAATTGCGCCACCTAATGGTTATAGACAGAACAGACAGAAAATCTAGGAAGCCTAACAATTCCTCATGTTGTTTTCCCCAGGCCAAAGAATTCTGGGAAATGGACCTTAAAGAAAAATTAGAACGTGCTGATTTAGTCAAACAAAAAGGGACGCAGTATTTCAAGGTTTGTTTCCTTTTTAGTTGTTTTTTATTTTATTGTAGACAAGCATTCTGCATTTTGTTTTTGCTTTACTAATAGTGAATACATAAAACTAAAAGTAATTTTAATATATGTATATGTATTTACTTAATTATACTACGAATAAACAATTTATCTTAAAATGTTACAAATGTTATTCTATTGGATAGGTTATATTTTTTCCTTTGAGTTCAAATGCGTATTACAATCATCTTTTGAGTCTTGTTTTTTAAGCGTTCAGGTAATTAACAGCCTGCTTTATACTGTGCATTCAGGCTGGACGGTACAGCTATGCTGTAATTCAGTACCAGCAGATTGTAAACTGGTTAGAGATGGAGTGTGGTACAGGAAAAGAGCAGCTACAAGCCATCCAGGCCCTGCTATTAGTGGCCCATCTGAATCTTGCCCTGTGTTTTCTGCGATTGCGTGAATACTCTCAAACAGTGGAGAACTGCAACAAGGTACATTCAGACAGCGGTGAACAAAATATCATCTTATGTGTTTCAAAAAAACTATTTCTTACTGTGTTTTACTGGTTGTCATTACTAGGTTATTGACCTGGACCCAGAAAATGAGAAAGCTTTGTATCGACGAGGTGAAGCGCGTCTGTTGCGTAACGAGTTCAGCATGGCTATGGTGGACTTCAAGCAAGTTTTGCAAGTGAACTCATTCAACCGCGCTGCTCGCAGCCAGATAGCCATCTGTCGGCGCAAGATTCGTGAACACGATGAGCGTGACAAAAAGATCTATGCAAACATGTTCCAGAGGTTTGCTGAACACGATGCTAAGGTATGCCAACTAACACTGAATTCTTGACAAATTCACTCAGGAATGCGGCATTGGGAAGTGCTTTATTCTTTACTTGAATAAAAAATGCCCTTGGTTGTACTCAACAAAACTAACCAAAAAAATAATAATAATAAACATGAACACAGCCAAGACTGAGACATAATCTAGTATTCGCAACTATTTCTTCCATTTTGTATTTTTGGGTAAGAATAAGAAGCACTTCTAACATAAGAAAACATTTCTGGAACCTGCATCTGAAATGGCATGTATTTACACAGTTTATGACATGGATTCATTTAAACTGCAAATACAGTTGTAAAAAAAGGCTTAATGCTTTGTATTTAACATAAAACTTTAAATACTTACATTTTTTGAAATAACACCTACCGCCAGTAGGTGACAGCAAGTGAATGTTTATAAGTGAGTCATATATTTTACCTATAAGGTTATATATATAAGTCAGCAATAACTATTTTAGTTACATATGCTTAGTTGCATATGCTTAGTTACATATACATATGCATATGTTACATATACAAAAAATTTGTTTTTGTAATTTTTTTTAAATACATGTCTATCTTTTAAATGTATTTATGTAATATCAACATGTATTGACAGGTTTTAGTGTAGATACTGTATATACATGTACATGTCAAATATGTCCATGTATGTGTTACACATACATTTATATTTATTTGGGCTAGATATATATGAAATTATTACAGTTTCTAATGTTTTATATCCTGCATGTTTTTAATTCATATCACTATATTTCATATATGTACATATATAACATTTGCATATGGGTTTAATGCTAAAGTAATATATGTATATGATATATACATATATAAGAACTGAATACATTAAAAACATAAAAAAAACTCAGTTAATTTTGTGATTCCAGAAGTTCTGTATTCCAGAACTGTATATTCTTCTTTTTCTTCTTCAAAATAATAAAAATAAAGGTTGTTGATGGAAGAAAAAAAAAATAGATTAAAGGTTAAATTTTATATTTTCATTTTTTTGGCAAACTATCATTTAAATAACTGATATATGTATTATTTTAGGGACTTTGAACATACTATTAGTTATATGTTGATTCTGTTTGTAGGTGGGACGATTAAAAAGGAAAAAAGAAGACAGTGGAATTTCAGATCAGAATAAGCAGGGACTAAAGAGACCTCGTCTCAGTCAGGACGGCTCCTAAAACTCGAGACGCATTCAGGACGCCCAAAGCAAGGAGGTCAGGCTGTGGAGATGGCTGGACCATCCTCAATCGCGTCATGAGAGAGGCCATGGGTAGAGGCGTGGATGAACCCTCAATACACCTTGACCTCAGACCTCATTATTTTTTAGACTGAAAAACAAATGCTGGGAAGGATTTGCATAGTGGTTTATTTATGTTGAGGAGCTTAAGACCTTAGTGACATTCCTGAAATGAAAAAACAACAACAACAACAAAAACCAAAGCGCACAATTCTATGACCACCAGTAAACCTGTACGATGCATGCCTTAGCTATCAGAAAGGCATTCATCTGCTGCATTAATGCAAAAGCATTACAGACTTGAATATAACCTAGCACCTTACAATTTACTGTACAGTATTCGGTGTAATTGCATTGACTTTGTGCATAATCAGATTAGTTTAAGTTTGCAGTGGTGGAATGTGGACTGGGGAGGGGGGGCTTGATGCTTTTTCTATTATATTTGTATTAGTGTGTATAATATTTAGATTCAAGTGACCATAGTGGGAAGCTGGACCTAAAAGTGCAATCCTCCCATTGGGGAAAACCTATTTTGCGACTCTACCAGCTGTATTCTTTGAGAAGTCGCCGAAGGCCCACATTCACAAACACACTTTTGATACTTTTGAGAGACTTGTGCATGCCTCTTTACTGCATCCTGGGAACGTCCTCGATTTGGGACTGTATCTGCAGGTTACTTTCAACCTGAAACCCAGTAGATATACTTGACTGAAAAATTCAATAGCTATATTTTTGAGCTGCATTTCCAACACAATTAAAAGCTCAAATGATTTTTAGACAAATCTTTTGACAAGATAGGAATATTTCAAAGAATTGTTTTCTTAAAACCCACTTGTTGATTTGATCAAATATTAACCAGTGTGGTTTGCATGTCTTTCAGTATGTTCCCCATATTTCAGACCATTTTAAAAATATTATTAATAGTAAACGGTTTGTTACCTTTTTTTCTGTTTACAGTTTGATGCATTACAGCAGGCCTGTCAATAAATATTCAAAGAAAACTGTTTAAGTGTCCTGTGTTTTTGTAGTTGTTTGCAGTCAATGTTTGACTTCAGACATTTACAAACTCTAAAAATGTTGTATAATTGCCAATTCAATTAACATGCTTTTTAGAAATATTGTATGTACAGAACTGTCAGTAAGATATACTTCAAATAAAGTAGTTGCTGTTCTTCTAAACTTTATAAATCTTTAAAAAAGCTCAAAATCGATTATAAAAAGAAATGTTTCTTGAGCACCAAATTTTAGAATGATTTCTGAAGGATCATGTGAGCTGAAGACTGCTGAAGATTTAGCTTGACATCACAAGACATACATTTATATTGTAAAACATTATAATGTTATAATATTTTTCAGAGGCGTAGTCATCTTTTCAGAAGTGAGGGGGACAGAAATTATAGGGGGACAGAAATTATATATATATATATATATATATATATATATATATATATATATATATATATATATATATATATATATACATTTAACATATATAACATTTCTGTAATCTATATAGCCTACCAATCAACCGTTTTTGAACTGTAAGATATTTTGTTTTTAAAGAAGTCTCTTCTGCTCGCCAAGCCTGCATTTATTTGATCCAAAGTACAGCAAAAACAGTAATATTGTGAAATATTTTTATATTTAAAATAACTTTTCTCCCTATTTGAATTTATTTTAAAATGTAATTTATTCGTGTGATCAAAGCTGTATTTTCAGCATCATTACTCCAGTCTTCAGTGTCACATCCTTCAGAAATCATTCTAATATACAGATTTCCTGATTATCAATATTTAAAACATGATATATTCTTTGAATATAAGGATCCAAAGATCAGCATTTATGTGAAATAAAAAGCTTTTGCAAAATAATACACTATATCATCCCTAAAGCTTAGAGTAATATAATTTTTGTTTTTTGGAAAATAAATTATAGAAATGAACACTTATATTTAGCAAGGACTCTTTTGTGGGTTCGAGTCTTTGTGTTCACAGTGTGTGTGTGTGTGTGTGTGTGTTCACTGCTGTGTGTGTGCACTTTGGATGGGTTAAACGCAGAGCACGAATTCTGAGTATGGGTCACCAAATTTGGCTGTATGTCACTTAACTTCACTTTGAATTGATCAAAAGGGATGATGATAAAGCAATAATTTTTCAAAAGATTTCTATTTCAAAATAAATGCTGTTCTTCTGAACTTTCTATTGATCAAAGAAACCTGAAAAAAAAAAAAATCTACTCCGCTGGTTTCAACATTATCATAATGTGTTTTCGTTTTTTTTTTTTTTTTTTTTTTTTGAGAGAGAGAGAGGCAAATCAGAATTATTTCTGAAGGATCGTCTGACTGGAGTAATGATACTAAAAATTCAGCTTTGAAATCTCAATAAATTACATTTTTGAAATATATCCAAATAGAAAACAGTTGATTTAAATAGGTTAGTAAAAATATTTCAGTTTTTCTGTTTTGCTTTACTTTGGATCAAATAAATGCAGGATTGGTGAACAGAAGAGACTTATTTAAAAAAATACACTGTTGACTGGTAGTGGATACTAAAGGCAACTTAAATTTTTCTCATATTTCTAGCTTTTAGATGGCTTAGAAATGTATAACTGCTGGACAATAACAAATAATAATGATTTGTTTATATACTACAAATATTTTTTTTTATCACATAATAAGGCAGAATAGTTTCTATTATGTAATAAATGCTATGTCAATTTGCACTGCATTGTTCATACTTTATCACCTGCTGGAGATTACTTGAAAAACCATGTATAGTTGCAATCGTATGTTTAATGTCTTCGTGTTTGCAAAAGTTTCTGGGCTTTTTTTTCTGTGTAAAAACTGTTTTCATACAGCAATAGCTGGACGCTTTTGCCCATATTAGGAATTTCCTGTAATGGCTTTCTGCGCGAGAGCGCCCTCCGGCTTCGAGTATGAATGAAACGCACACACACTACAGGAGTGTTTGCGCTCTGTGGTGTCCATCTCGCAGTATTCTGGGTCCGAATTAAATATCAAATCATATGCAGACTATCCCGTCTCTTTGAGTTTAAATCTATATTTATTCACACCAGCTCTTGAAAACCTCTATGAGAACAAACTTGACCAAAAAAGTGCGGGGGACGAATTTCCATGATCGTAATCTACGCCCCTGATATTTGTTAATATTAATGCACTTTGGTCAAATAAATACAGCCTCGGTGGGCATAATTAACTTCTTTCAAAAACATTTCTTTAAATCTTATCTTTTCTAACTCCAACCTAAGAGTGTAATTGTCTGTCCGTCCATCCATCCATCCAGTATTTATTAAAACTGTAGAAAATCTCCCAAAATGCATGCATGATGGAACTACTGAAGATAAAACCATCAACCAACAAGGAAGTTTGTTTCAATTAACAAAAAGCCGCTAGAGGAACCATTTACCCCAAATGCACAATCTGAGACAAAAGGCCTCTAGAAAAACTGTCAGTGATGTAGATGTCAGCGTAAAAATATAGGGGCATTTGTCATTATATGCAAACACTTTGAAATATAAAAACATTTTTGTATGATTTAATACTTCAAAATAACCACTTTAGCAAATAGTGTAGAAACTTTTTGTTTATTAAATCACTTTGGCATTTCATTACTCTTAAAATTAACTGCTTTAGAAACCAAACTGTGTACAAAATTTGTACAGGCATAATTGACTAATTAATCTACATTGTAAGTGGCCCACTTTATAAATTCACATCACAAGAAATCCATTCCCTTCTATTCCCCGGAACACAGTGTTAAGCAGTGCAGACATTCTGCTTTTTCATCCTCTGCCAGCGTTTTAGTGGCCTTTTTGGCCAGAGTGTGTACATTCACATTTAGTCATTTTAGCAGACGCTTTTATCCAAAGCGACTTACAAATGAGGACAATGGAAGCAATCAAAAAACAACAAAAGATCAATGATATATAAGTGCTATAACAAGTCTCAGTTAGCTTAAACGCAGTACTTGTAGCAAGGGCTTTTAAATAATATAATAAATAAAAAGAAAACAGATAGCATAGAAAAAGAATAGAGCAAGTTAGAGTTATTTTTTATAATTTTATAATAAAATGTAAAGAAAATAGAATACAAAAAGATTAGAAAGGTAGTTTTTTTTTGTATGGAGGCCTTTAGCCTTCAACCCAGTTGTAGTCTAAAGAAAAGCATCATCACTGGCTTCTCATTCTTGAGAATAATAAACAAACTTACTTTAAAAACTTTCATTTTTTTCCCCCTTAAACTGCATACAACTTTAATCTCCTGTGGTCATGCAAATTAAGTGGCAGTTCAAATGTAGAATTTTCATTGACTGTTATTGTATCAACTACACTGTTAATTATTAACATTAATAAATCACATTAACCATACCTCAGTAAAACAGCAGTACAGTATATATACAGTCTGTATACACAGTCTGTCATGCCTGACCGCAATCGTGTCTAACCTCATTCTCTAACAATTTTAACCCTGCTTTCATCTTTCACCTAGCCATTTAATATTTGCTTGGATGCTTCAGAAAAATCTTTAAAGTAAAAACAAGCTGCGGTCACCAACCCATTTCAACGAGCAATCATTTTCAATAATTTGACTCTTGATTTTAATGGAGCATTTATTAAAATATTAACCACTGAACTTTCTAGTGCATCACTTATAAAAATTTACATATGCTTGAATGACCTATAGATGTTACCTTAAATTAAGCATTTTTACTTAAAATATAGATGGTAGACTATAGAATATTGACTGCACATCTAAGCAGATTTAAGTTCCAAAATATGGATTTTCTTGGTTAATCAATTTTCTTGAATCTACTATAAATGTTATCATATTTGTAATACAAAACCCCCAACATGATTTACTTTCTGTAACACTTTCTCAAAACACCAGCTCTTGACTATAGGCACAAAACAGCAAAGTGTTGCATGACTGACCCATAGAAACCTAAAGAAAAAAAAAAATACTGTTACACCCTAACATTTGATTGAAATGAACCAAACGTGCCTTGTCCTTCTTTTACAAGGCACAAAGTCTGTCAAAGCGAGCTGCTCTGGTTAATCTTTCTTACTGAAAATAACACATTATCCAACATTTTCTAATCATATACCAACTGTAATGAGCATTGGTCCATCCAAAATGGGGCTGGTCCACTGCCTCGTGATAATAATTTTTTGTCACAGGGTTTCTTTTGGTCTTTCTGATGTCAAAGGTAGATCACTTGCTGGAGTGCAAAGGATACGCAGTCTCTAAAAAAAGGTGAAAGCATATAGCTGCAAGTTCAGTGCTTTGCACATGGCTTCTTTATACTTTTAAATATAATTTAGTGTTCTTTACGGTTAAATCATGCGTGGAATTACCTGTTTCAATGTACCAGGAGTGATGAGGACAACATAGATCATCCATAAGGGAACCATCAATGTTGAGGAGAGGGTGAACCAGCAGCCAACCGCATAACCCCACCACGGGTATTCAGATGTGTTGTTAAACTTTAGAGGAGTAAATTTGACCAAAGAGAAGACAAATGTGCCCTAAAGAAGCAAAGACATGTATTAAATGTTGTGTAAGTGAATGTAAGTGGTGAAAGCATAATAAAGAGCTCTGATGTTCTTCCATAAAGTTTTACTTTGCTGGAAACTGCAATTCTTTGCTTAATATGACCATATCACATTTAATCACGCAAATCACATACTTACTATACACACAATAGGAGTGATATATTTCCAGCAGTACTTCATTAATGTCAAAGGACGATAACCGATCATGTCAACAATATTGTCATACAGACGATCAGCACCTGAAAAACCAGAGACACAATCAGAGGAAGGAGGTTATACACAAAACAATAAGAAGGAGGTGACCAAATAAATAACCTGCACATAATAAAAGACGCCTAACCAGTTTTGTGCTCTTTTCTTATTGTTTATGATACATGTCCAGAATCTTACTATAAACACAATGCTGAATGGTATGGTGGTGGCTTTGCTTGAAAATCTTAGCTAACAACACAAAAACTGCAGGTTTTAAATAAAGGTGACTGTAGCACCACTAGCGTCCTTGAAGAAAGTACTTAATGCTCCAATTATTCTGGTAAAGTCGTCCCTGAATAGTATAACTGTAAAGTATGGTGTTTGAATAGCATATCCGAAAAGTGGAGCTATCTTTACCACAGTATTTCCACACAAAAACCTACAATCTGTTTGATCGTGGCTGCAGTAATTCATCAAATGATGATCAAATACTGGAGTAGAACATTATTATATTAGTTGTGCAAGGCAGACAGGTTTATACATCATGATTTTAAGCGTCGATCCAGTATTATCACTCACCATAAAACCAGCCAATACATATTGACTGTGCAATGGCAAAAATGAGGAGGGTCATTCCACTGCAGGAATAGTAATCGAATAACTGGAAGATATACAGGCCACCCTATTGAACCGATGCAAAAGAGAGCTCATATTTTTACATTGGTCATTAAGTGATCTAACTTAGACCATTAAGAACAAAATAAACCCATGGTAATGGCTTATTGATGAATATAATCACCTCTGTTACCATCAGGAGGCCAATGAGAAAGCAGCCCACACAAATGAGGAGGAGGAAGAGTTTACGACGGTGTCCTTGGAGGAAGAAGTTGGAATTCATGTCTGTTATGGCGGTCATGAGAGACTCTAAAGACACAAACTGAAAAAGAGAAAGAGGTGTAATTAGTGTTATAATGTAGTACTACCCTGAAAACATATTTACTGTACACTGCATGCACAAAAGTCATGAACCTGGGGTACTTTTTAACAGGATACTGTGTGTAATGCAGTTTTCTGTAGTATATTAAACATATGCTATGTTAAACAACTTCACCTGAGCAGGAGTTAATAGAAACCTAACTGAAGTTTCCACACAGTCAAACACATTATGTACTTGAGAGATGATGTGCCCTCACCTCACTGTCAAGCCCCAGCAGAATAATCATGAGGAAGAAACATATGGACCACAGCTGAGACAGAGGCATCATAGCTACAGCTCGTGGATATGCAATGAAGGCCAAACCAGGACCTGGCAAAACAAGCGATTTGAGACTTAATGTGTAGGAAATGACATAAAGGACATGACTCAAAGGAGCTGCTGTTGTTTAAGTTACCTGACTCTGCTACCATTGAGATATCGACCCCCTGTTCAAAGGCCATGAAGCCCAAAACTGAAAAGATGGCGAAGCCAGCTACAAAGCTGGTTCCACTGTTTAGCAGGCAGAGGTAAACACAATCTCTAGAAGCAGAAAGACAAAGAATGCTATCTAAACCCATCACAGTATCATATTTTCCGGACTATAAGTCGCACTTTTTTTCATAGTTTGGCTGGTCCTGCGACTTATAGTCAGGTGCGACTTATTTATCAAAATTAATTTGACATGAACCAAGAGAAATGAACTAAGAAAAAACATTACCGTCTCCAGCCACGAGAGGGCGCTCTATGCTGCTCAGTGCTCCTGTAGTCTACCACTGAAAACATAGAGCGCCCTCTCGTGGCTGGAGACGGTAATATTTTCTCTTGGTTCTTGGTTGTAAATGAACGCGACTTATAGTCCGGTGCGACTTATATATGTTTTTTTTAACTTATCATGACGTATTTTTGGACTGATGCGACTTATACTCAGGTGCGACTTATAGTCCGAAAAATACAGTAAATGAAAAATGTTCTTGTTATATTGAATCCTGCATATATACAGGTAAGAACATCTGTTGCCTCCACACATACATTTATGGATTTCAATGTAAATTTAATTGAATATGGGTTCTCGTAACATGGGTTCGCTCACTTGTAGCAGTTGTTGTTGTATTTATTGTAGCTTCCCAAAGCTGTAAGGCACCCAATGCAGAGAACGTAGGAGTAAAATATTTGTGTTCCAGCATCCATCCATACCTGGTGGCGAGAGAGAGCAAGTTCACAACTACTGACCAATCCATCACACATGAAGGGTCTGGTCCCACTCAGAAACATCCATGTTTTCGATCCAACTTGATGCAGTAAAGCACCAGTAAACCTGTTATTAATTTATTCCATAATGGAATATGAAAAAGTTGCAAAATAGGCAAGTTACATGAGTAACATTAAACTGGTTGCGTGTTCTCAACATTGCTGCCATTGTGAAAGGGAAAATAGTTTTTCTAGGCTACAGATTTGACTGGTCTGATCGTCATGTGAGTGTACATCATTATAAACAAAAGTAATGAATAAAGTACTATTCATTTTGTTACTTGCACATGTCTTTTCAAGTGAAAAATGCTTAATCATCTCCTACCATCACCACTCATAAAAGATGTGAGATTTGTTTACCTGTGGGTCTGCAAGGCGTGCTGGGTTTGGGTAGAGGTAGAAGTTGATGCCATCGATGGCTCCAGGCAGCGTAATACCTCGTATCAGAAGCACCAGTAGCATAACATATGGAAATGTAGCAGTGAAATATACAACCTGAAAAATCAAGAAAAGAACACTCCCGTTTTAAGATCCAGCATTCCTGATTTAAATGCATATAAACACCATCAACCGTCAATATACAACTCCACTGAGCTTATATATATATATCTATATATCTATATATATATATGCCTTTCAATTGGTTCTCACCTTGCCTGTGGACTTCACTCCCTTCCACACACAGAAGTAGCAAATAATCCAGGACAGTAGAAGACACAGAGCCAGCTCCCATCTCAAACTGCCCAGCTCATTCATACTTCCAGTTATATTCAATACTCGTCTCCTACAAAATACATTCTGTGTAATTCTCTCATAACTTTATTTCCAAATTCATGTATCAACAATGACGAATTGAAAGTTATGCTTGCATTTAGCATTATTACACATTTGGCATTTGAACTGATCATACTTGCACTTTAAATTATTATAAATGAGATTGTAATATGGTCGCCTAAAGAAAGACATTTTGCACAACATCGTAAATACTTAAAGCAGAGCATAACTAGGAAGTTTTATATTCACTACTTAACAGGCCTTCTCTGTGATGTTAAAGGTTTAAATAATTGAATTATTACTTACTTTAAATAAATAAACAAACAAACATATAAATAGCAAATAAAACATTATATTATACACACACACATATTATATATATATATATATATATATATACACAGTATATATAAATCTTCAATTCTGATAATAATAATAACATTTTGGGTATTTTATAAACTTACTCCCAAAATTCTTTAACAGGTGATGATGCATTCTCCATAAAGCTCAGGTTTCTTGTCCCTCCCATTTGGTCAAACTCAACACAGTTCTCTGTTAGGTTGAAAGAAAAAAAAAAAAGTTTCTACAAAACATGATCCATCGAAAATAAAAAAAGACAATAACTACACAACTACACAAATAACTCTTCACAATAACTAGTTTTATAACATACCTGTATTCCACCAGTTCCTGCAGCTAGCCCACGGTAGTTCAGCACTAAAAGAAGAGAAGAGATAGAAGAAAGCCCAGGCCAGAATGATGATGTAGTAGGCACTGGAATAGAGGACGACCACCTGACTCCCATAACCCAGACCTATAGAATATACATGTAAAATATTTATTTATTTAATGATTATTTTTTATGAATTATCTTTGAATTTACACAGGAAATATATTTGAATACAAAACACTAATTCATTTCTAACTATTGCTTTACTTTACAAATCACAAACTTATTAAACCATTATTTATGGGTGATTTATTTTAGCATTTGGGAATAAGAATGGAAGGAGAAAGGCAGGTGTGGAGGCTCAGAGCAAAGAACTTCTGATTTGAATGAACAGTAAAAGCATGTTCATACAGGCTTACATACCGTATTTTCCGGACTATAAGTCACACTTTTTTTCATAGTTCCTGTGACTTATAGTCAGGTGTGACTAATTTATTAAAATTAATTTGACATGAACCAAGAGAAACGAACTAACAGAAAACATTACCGTCTACAGCCGCGAGAGGGCGCTCTATGCTGTCAGAGAAGCTGCTCAGTGCTCCTGTAGTCTACACTAAGCAGCACAGAGCGCCCTCTCGCGGCTGTAGACGGTAATGTTTTCTCCTGGTTCTTGTGTCTAAATAAATGCGACTTATAGTCCGGTGCGACTTATATATGTTTTTTTCCTCGCCATAACGTATTTTTGGACTGATGCGACTTATACTCAGGTGCGACTTATAGTCCAAAAAATACGGTACATACTTTTTTTGTGGATCCAAAATATGGATCCAAGTAGTATAATAGTATAAAATAGTATTATATTTTTGATACCTAAAATGTCAAAGTGGGTGCCTTAATTTTTCATTTTTAGATAAACCTTACACACAATTTCTAAATTATAAAGGTATTTTTCAAGAATTAATTTATTACCGGATTACATATTTAGAATAACTGCACCGTTTACAAAACGTTAAAGTAATGGCTCTGGAAAACTACTAAAAACTGGGAAAATTCAATAAGCAGCAGCAACCTTAATATTTTAAAGTCTGCCACAAACAGAAAGCTTCTCACATTTCTGAGCACTATTGTCTCTACGGCTGTTTACTAGACCACTACAACTATCTAAATTTAACATACAGTAATATGGTTGACACAACAGCATTTACTCCATTGTACATTAACAATGATATTAAAAGTGATTAAAGGTGAATCAATGAAATCTCACCTTCAAATAGTGGGCAGATCTTCCTCCAACAGGTGACAGACCCTTGGCTGGTGTACTGACCCAAAGCAGTCTCCATAAGAAAAAGAGGAATGCCGCAGGCAAACAGAAAGACCACATATGGAATGAAAAACACTCCTAAAAATAGGTGAAAATGAAATTAAGATAATACAATTAATTGTCAAAGTGCAGAAAGAAATGGTAAAATTATTTTTAATAGAACTCACACACACACAGTGCAAGCATATACAAACCTCCTCCATTCTTGTAGCACAGATATGGAAATCTCCACACATTTCCCAAACCAATGATTTGGCCAGCAACAGCTAAGATAAACTCCACTTTACTGGACCACTGGCCTCTTGCTCGGGTTTTAATGCCTGTGTTATTTCTTTCTGAATCTGAATAAGCCAGTTTAAACTGCAAATCTGGATCATGCTGCATTTCACTACAAAGAAAGCAAACACCTGTCAAAACATTGATGGCAGAGAAGCACAAACAAAATTTAGAAAAGACCAGTGATTAAAACATGTAAAGGTCAAAAACAGCAATGAGTCTTTGTTCAGCACCATCTGGTAGTTCCACAGGGTTCGCACTCTTTCATGAACGCCAGATGCAATGACTTTTTAAAAGCACCTTTTATTTTATATCAAGCACCTATCAAATTCACACCCCAGCATATGTAGTGTCATGAAAGACTTCTTACCAGTTACATTTACATTCAAAATTTCACACAGGTAATAATGATGTTTTGAATGTGTAGGTATCATATATTTAGACCGTTTTAGAGCAGTCGTGCTCAAAGGAATTGAATGAAATCCATTGAAGTCAGTAGTATTCAATTTCTCAAATTATTGATAAAAATATATTTTCTTGTATCAAACTTTGTTTTGCTGTAGTTCTTGTACAAGATTTAAATTAAATTTAAAAATTTGCACATACACTCAATAGAGACTTTATTCATTAGTAAATACATTTTCATATTAACCTAGAGCAGCTTCTCAAACATTCAGCAGCTCAAAACTGCAATATATATTTTTTTATATTTCATGAACATTTTAAACCTGGTAAGTGCAAATAAAAAATATATAACTTACTATTTGCTCACTAAGATGCATTTCCAAAGCAAAACCATGCAATTAAAAATCTGCCTTAAACATTGCAATGCAAATGACCATATCCCAAATATAAAAACTCAAAATATGTTTTTCCATACATAAAATACATATTTTATAGTCATGGTTATGTACACTGATTCTAAAAACCACTCAAAAGTTTCCTCCCAGTGACCCTTCTTCACAAAACTTTGAATCTATCATAGGTTTTATCATAAGTAGAATGCAAAATGTTTCAATACTAGCGTTTCAGTCAAATTCTCTGTATACTGTGCATCAACACATGCTCAGTTTTTTTTGTTTTTTTTCTCTTCACACTACCCCATCTCTATTCCCGATCATTGAGCATTGTTTCGTTCTGTCTTTGACATGGCCGTAAAAAAAGACTTTGAAAATTAGTGAGGTCCGGGGTTTTTTTTGTAATGGAGTGTCTATTTACACTTAGTGTACATGGCCCACCTTGTTAGCTAAAGCTATTTACACTAACTCCACCCACCAATGTGTGATTTGGCTAGTCAATACTACAAAAGACAATCAATGAGTATCAGTTTTAGTGGCGCTGATGGTATAATGTGTGATGTGTTTATTTCGCCGTGATCGACCTGGGATCGAATCCACTTTTTCGCATACTTTTTTCTCCCGTTTCAAATTTCTTATCACACCAGAATAGCATTTTATTTTTTAGTTTTACGCGCTTTTTTGAAGCTTTGATTGTGTTTACAATGTGCAATATAACATGTGTTCATGTTTCGCGTGTAAAAAAACACAGTATTTTTCACACAATTCACCTATATGTATACTGCTGTTTTCACTGTCACAAAGCGGGCTGATGTCTTCCTTGTTCTATAAAGTCCCTCCTTCAGAAATACGTAACGAGTTCTGATTGGGCCAGCGGTAACTGTGTTGTGATTCGACAGCAGCTGAGAGCAGGCTGCCCTCCTGGTAACATGATTGGACTAGAACGCACCGCACGTGCTGGAGATGTATTTATAGTCACAGGAGCGTATTTACTGAGATGCGCATGAAAATCGCATTCGTTTTTTTGCACAGCCCTAACATCTAGTTAACAAAGCTAAACGGCATTTCCCTTTGTGTAATACGTTACAGAAACTGTTAAACGCACCAACTTAAATAATAAAATACACTTACCAGTTGTGGTCCATAAACAACACCTTCTCCAGACAAAGAGGGAACTGCTCCGTCTTTCAAGAATAATCTTTGCGCGAATCCGCATTAAACTGATTGAGATTGAGGAAGCTCACTGTCCTCAGCAAAATGAGCTGCACATAGTTTTACATGTGCATTATAATTTTCGGGAACCGAGTTAAACATAAATTGTAACCATTAATCTCAAAGTACAGCGTTCCTGGGAAGCCCAAACAAAGATGATTGGACTCCAAGATAAAAAAAAAAAAACAGCGTTTCAACGACATGGCGACAAAAACAATCAGCTCTTCCTTCTTCTCCGTTGGAGCGCAACAAGGCCACGCCCCCCTGTTTGTGAATTCATGTGGGCGGTGGTTAGTAAAAAAAAACCTCATCGTAGTGACGTCATTACTACAGGAACTAGAGGGCTGTAGTCCAAACGGGTCGTTTTTTTTCATGGGCGAATTCTGTTAAATCAAATATCTCGCTTGGCATTGAACTTTGAGCTTTAGAATTTTACAGATATTATTTATACTCTAACAACAACATTACACACTAACTAAAGTTTAAAACATGGGATCACGAAGAAGGGGACCTTTAAATGAAAATGAAGAATGTAATAAAAATTTGAAAATAAAGTATCAGGTACGGTTAGAATAGGTGTATGGATGGCTTTATTGTCCCAATAGTGTGGCATCCATTTAATAATTTGATTTAAAATGTCAATTTACACGCAGTAAGTTAATATTGCATACTGTTTTACAATGTACTACAATACTGAGGTGCAGATAATTGCCACTATTTGCAATAAGTAGTAACATTTTTACATAGCGTGAATAGATTCTATAGCTATTTGCACTTAGTGTAAATACCATATCACAAAATTTTTTTGCTATTTGCACTAGCATCGATTGCTACACTTGGTGCCTTTATATAATAACCCCCTTATTATAGAATTGTGGTATAATAACCCCTGTAAATACAACTAATTATATACACTATTAACACTTTAAAAGAGACAGAAATGTAGATGTTTGTGAAAGATGTTTTCTCTGTTTTGGAGGGATGTTCATTTTTAAATCATACCCTATTTATTGCATCAAAGTTTGTTAATACTTTACTATATTTATGGGGTGTAAAAATTTATCAGTTGTTTATTATTCATGCAGCCATACATATTGCTGTTATAGTTTTTATTTATAACCAATATATAGCTGATAACTTTGTCTAGTGCTCTCATCAATGTTTATAGCATGATTTGTGAAAGGTTAACTACTATACTGAATGACTTAGCATAGATTTCTTAATGGCTAGGGTATTTCATTTAATTATGTACCCTACTTGTTTAACTAAGTGTTAAATGCTACAGGTTTTGACAGCATTGATAATGTTTCTGACAGGTAATACCTCCCCCCTTACTGAACGTCATTGTCAGCAATAACCTGTCCATGGACCATGGGAGTTCTGCCAGTTTAAGTGCCGGCAATTATTGTGTATTATTAATATTGTATTTAAAATAACCAAAACCCTATATAAAAAAAATAATAAACCAAAATTATTTCAAATCTTTTGGAAATTAGATAAGAAAGATATTACTGACCCTAAACCACAATTCCCTTCTTTATCAACTTTCTAAATTGTCAAATTAAGTAAAAAAAAAGAATTATAATAGCTGGATCTGGCAACGCGGAGGCTGCATCTGCACTCTCGCTTACAACTCTACAAAGACTTGTTCACTTCAGCAGCATCTCTGAGCAATCATTTTCATACCACAGATGGTAAATATTCTGAATTAAACATGCAGACATTCAATATGAGGAGTTTAGCAGCAAATTGATATAATGTTAATATTCACACAAGCACTTAACACTATCATGGTAATACTCCTGAAATATGAAATGAACATTAATTTAACAGCATTATATGTAACATACAACCATAATAAACATAACAGATAAGAAAAAAATACGAAGAAACATAGGTATTTAAAAGAACAAACATCAAATTCAAACAAAATTTTAAATGCAATGCAGAGAATTCTGGGAACATCAGTTTACGGTTTTTCCCTGTACATTTTATAATACTGTAGTATTTTCACTGTTTTTTACAGTTAAAATCACAGTCATTTTTTACAGTATACCATCCTTATTTAATCCAAACAAAGAGCCTTGAGCATCAGTTAACAAAATAGCCTATTGTTAATATATATCAAATATATATATTTGTTTTGAAGTCTTGAGCGGTAATCTTCCCAATAATAATTTGTTGGTATAATAACAATAATTAAAAAGATGAATGTATGTATATAAGTATGTATGTATGTATGTGTATATATGTATGTATGTATGTATGTATGTATATGTATGTATGTATGTATATGTATGTATGTATGTATGTATGTATGTATGTATGTATGTATGTATATATATATATATATATATATATATATATATATATATATATATATTCTTTTTTTATTATTATTATTAAATGTAGATGGCAATGAGTACATGTTATTTACACAACTCCTCACAGCTGAAATAATTTTGTGTCCCCAAAACAAGAGGCACTGCAGGGTGCTTAGTCACATTCCCTTCTCTTGCTCTAATTGTTTAGTGCGGTGACCTTACAATATGTGAAATAAATTAAACAGGCCGATACATTTCGTAATGATCCCATTGACACCTGGGGACCAGTATAGATACTCCAGGAGGTCCATGGAGAAGATATATAAAACAAAAAGAAACGTACGTTTTCAACATGTTTCTTTCTATTAACTAACTTTTGACATAATCAACTGTTAAGCTAATATAATGTCACAAATTTATGATAAAGTTTTACTTTCTTTATACAGCCAAATCATGTTCATGTGGATGAAATGTTCATGGTGAAAAAAGACAAGTCCTTAAAAGACAGTAATAAACACATGGCATTATATTGCGTTCATTAGCATTGCAACTTCTATGTATAAGGTATTTCTCTAACGAAATCCAAAAATACATTAAAGATGCAATTTAAACAAAGGAACAGGTTTATTGTGACAGGTGGCATTTTGACTAGAGTGAGGCGGGTAACGTTAAATATCCTGCCTGCACATGCTTAATCATAACCACAAACAGCACTCGACGCAACCCTGACGAACGCACTATTTATCGTCACGGAGCAGAGACAGTATTGTCCCTTATGATCTGAATATAGAGGAGGAGGAAACTTACTCCGTTATTGCGCTTGTCTTCATGCCCTTTGGCCTATATTCAGCAGCCGAACACTAGTGTTGTTCAAACCCACGCTGAGGAGGAGACGCCGGGTGCAAAGTGAAACACTGCTAAAAAACAAAATCCCAAAACAGTTCAACTACACAGGTATTCTCAGCGCTCAACTGAACCTCGTCAATAAATTAGAAAGCACTGAAAACAATGCAGACCGATAACGAAAAGCTGTTACCTGATGCAGGCGACGACGGGTCAAAAGTTCAGGAAGTCTAACGCGATGAAGTTAGGCTTAATTCAGTGTGATTCGGTGGTTAAAATGCAGTCGCTGAAGCCCACCCCTCTCATACTCTCCACCTTTCGTAAGGGAAAACGAGTCCATACAGTACCGACAGTGTAGAATCACGTGTGTGTGTATTTGGGCGTGTGTGTCTAACATCAAGGCGGGGCTTATAACTGAACAACAATGAATGACAGCATGTGAAGGAGCCACTTTAGCCCTAGACTGCTTTGAGAACACGGCCTGGAACATGTTCAGGGAGGCACGTCTGTTTGGAGGAATATACAATATGCAATATGCAACTCTGTGACTGGATACATAGAGAAGTGCGTTGAGGATGTCACTGTTGAAAATCTGTAATTATGCATGCCAACCCAAAGCCTTGGCTAACAGTTGAGGTCCATGCCCTGCTCAGACAGAGGGATGCTGCCTTCAAACTGGGTGAGGAAGGGCTTCTCAGGTCAGCAGGAGCTCAGCTTTCCAAAGCCATCAGGAAAGCAAAATGCCAGTATGGACATGAAAATTAACAACCACTTCTGCGATACTAAGCATGCCAGACGCATGTCTGTAAGGGCATCCAGGCCCTAACGGATTATAAAATCACATCACATGTCAACAACAGTGACACTCACCTCCCTGACTTGTTGAATGACTTCTATGGATGTTTTGAAGCTTTGAATAACACACAGGCACTTAAATCCATGCCCTCCCCTGAGGAGCAGGTGCTCTGTCTGGCTTCAGCTGATGTAAAAAGGACACTATCTAGAGTGAATTCATGGAAAGCTGCAGGCCCAGACAACATTGAAGGAAGAGTGCTCAGGGACTGTGCTGACCAACTGGCAGATGTCTTCACTGACATCTTCAACATCTGAGCCTGGCTCTGGTCTCTGCATGCTTCAAAAAGACCACCATAATCCCGGTGCCAAAGAAGTCAATGTTGACATGTTTCAATCATTATCGGCCTCAGTTAGAAATAATTACGCAAATTACGACTGTGCTCTATCTATTTTTTTGCTTATTACATTTCCGCCAACGGACACATAGTTGCAACAGAAGCAAAGCATCAAACTTCTGCTCACCAAGCAACACCGACCTTCATCCGGTGTGGAACAAGGTTTGTGAATGGACCGGAGCGAATGAATTCCCCTCCCCGCTCAAAACGTAGTCAGTGGTTGTAGCTCCACTCCGGGTTTTTCCTTTTTCATCACTAGGAATCTGTTCCTACAAGTGTCGAGTCGACTCGTGTCTATTAAGTAAACCTGGTTCCGCGCTGATATTGGTAGTACAGATAAATGCCTTGCCTGCTTTAATTAATCATGTACACAAGCATATTTAATACAATCATACCAACAATCAATACATCTATGAAAGCAATGCATGTCTCTTGTAGGCAACTCGTCATTGTTCTTTCCTTCTCTCAGAGATAAAACCTATGCCTTTACTTTTGTGTGTTGTCCTCATTACTGTCAAATATTTGAATACAGTTTTTTTTCAAGCTTTTATAACCTATCAAGCCGGCAGTTGACAGAATTTTTAATGTGTTTTACAGTAGCAAATAGAAGTGCGAGGGTTACCATCTATACACGTCTAAATTAATTTGTTTTTAGAAACACGTTGGTTGCTTTTGAATCTTGTAATTTAATTCATTTAATTACAATTTCAATTAGTAAGTATTTCTTTTAACGCAGGGGTTCGTCTTTAAACTAGAGATAACGTGATTCAGTGTATCTTTGAAAGTAAAGAGCAAACGAGAATTCAAAACACATTTACAGTTGAATTTCGAGATGATATCTAGTTGTTGAATTTCGATGGGAAAACGCAATTCTTATAGTCTACCACAAGAGGCCACTGTTGATTTGGTAAATGGCGTTTCATTCCACAAACCGCAATGTTTTGAAAGTACTACTGCATGATAGAGGAAAGTTTTTTTTTTTTAACAACAGGTCTACTCCTTATATCTCTCCTTAAACATTGTCAAAAATGGAATTGATTGTGACCAGTATTCCAGCATCTGTATTCCACCTAGATTTATGTAGGCCTAATTTGTTTCAATTCTACAAACACTCACTTGAATGAGTAGTTCTGGAGGATTATGCTTGGAGAATGTCATATGGACTCTCTAGCAATTACACATTGCGTAGTGAAGCACAAACAGAACATATTCGATTCAGGTATGTCAGCATTCTTTCTTTCCTGATGGCATTTGGCAAAGCAAATGGCATGGTGTCCAGTTACTTGGGTAAAGTTGGTTTTATATTCGCACATTCGCCACTTTTCCCACATTTCCGCGTTCAATAACTTTCAAATTATATGTGCAAGAAAGTTTTTCTTGGCAAATTCTGATCAGCGACATCATTGTGAACCAAACAGAATGGTTTCAAAATCGATCAAAATGGCCAAATATTGTTTTTATGGCATATTTAGAAGCGAATGTCCGCTGAATGTCCAACGTAGTGCTGGATATTCGTTAGGCACCGTCTAAAAAGTTCGATGTTTTTTTTTCATTGTGTGCGATCAGACAAGTATTCTAGAGCCAACCACAAATGTGCCAGCAAATATCACTTACATGATGTCTTCTAATGCTATAGGTTTTCCTTGAGCAACAATAGAAATTATACAGATGGTGTTTGAAGATATGTTTAAGAATTAAAAAATAATAAACGTACATAAAGTATAATTTAGTGTATAATTTAACAATTCAGACAAGTGGAAAATCAAGTGTAATCTCTTGAACATAGTTAATGGCATAGTTAAAACAACATTTTTATATATTTATTTACCTCAAAATGAACATGAACTGTGTTGATGTGTTGGTTTTAACAATGACATATGATTTCTTTTAATAGGTTTTAAAAGCATGGGTCAACTTCTCCGAAGCAAGTTGGAACATCTTGTCTGGATCATACAGAACATACTACAGCCGTGTCTTGCATTTTATTCACCTTTGTTGTTTTTGTCTGATTTTAAGTATAAGAAAGACGTAACAGTGTTCTCCAGGTCTTGATTGGAAAAAATGGCTGAACTCTTTGATGTTTTTCTGTTTTATGAAATCTTTGTTTAACATTAAACTCTCACAATTCATGTGCATTGATTAATGTCTGCAATCCTGCAAAAATTTTACTTTGCCTGGTACTGAATCCATCAGATTATTGACAAGTATTCAGAAATCATGACAGAAAACACAATGTTGATTTTGGGTGAACATTTCAAAAACTATGGCAAAACTTTCTTCAAGATGGATTATAAAGAATTTGTGCTTCACATATTTAATTTGACCATCACTGTTTTTATGGGATTCCTCAATGACAAGTCACCCACTTCAACAGCTTTTGAAAGAAGGGAACATGCTAAAGTAGCGATATATTTATGTGACCCAAGTTAACATAAATCCAGTCTTGTATTGTAGATGTATGTAGTGTAGACATTGAAAAAGATCCATACCTATGCACTTGTCCACTGACACAAATTCCAGTTCAATAACTTAAAAAAAGGCTGACATTGAGGCAAAACAGGCTGCTAAATATTTATGTGACCTTGTAGAACATATCAGAAGTCTTGAAATACAAGTATTGGCCATAAAACATGCATATGCAGCATCACTGTGTTTCTTAATAGACACACCATAACATCACTTCCAGTTCAATACGTCTGCAAAAAAAGGCCCACACTGTTAACAATGAAGTTGCTATTAATCTGACCTTCTTCATCATATCAGAAGTCATAAAAGAACAAGGATTTGCTCTAAATTATACATTTACCACATCTCTCTATTGCTTCATAGACACACCATGACTTCACTTGCAGTTCAATACCTTCTTAAAAGAGGCTCACACAGTTACAAAACAAGTTGCTAAATAATTATCTGACCTGGTAGAGCATCCCAGAAATCTGGAAATACAATTATGGCCCATGAAACCTACATTTGCAGTATCCATGTGATTCTTCATAGACACACCATTACTTCACTTGCAGTTCAATACCTTCTTAAAAGAGGCTCACACAGTTACAAAACAAGCTGCTAAAGAGTTATCTGACCTGGTAGAGCATCCCAGAAGTCTTGAAATACAAGTATTGCCCATAAAACCTACATTTGCAGCAACCTTGTGTTTCTTCATAGACAGACTATTATTTCACTTCCAGGGTAATTGCTTTCCAAAGAAGGCTAACTCTGTTACCAATCAAGTTGCTAAATAATTATCTGACCTGGTAGAGCATCCCAGAAGTCTGGAAATACAACTATTGCCCATGAAACCTACATTTACAGTATCCATGTGATTCTTCATAGACACACCATTACTTCACTTGCAATTCAATACCTTCTTAAAAGAAGCTCACACAGTTACAAAACAAGCTGCTAAAGAATTATCTGACCTCGTAGAGCATCCCAGAAGTCTTGAAATACAAGTATTGCCCATAAAACCTACATTTGCAGCAACCTTGTGTTTCTTCATAGACACACTATTATTTCACTTCCAGGGTAATAGGTTTCCAAAGAAGGCTAACTCTGTTACCAATCAAGTTGCTAAATAATTATCTGACCTGGTAGAGCATCCCAGAAGTCTGGAAATACAAGTATTGCCCATGAAACCTTCATTTGCAGTATCCATGTGATTCTTCATAGACACACCATTACTTCACTTGCAATTCAATACCTTCTTAAAAGAAGCTCACACAGTTACAAAACAAGCTGCTAAAGAATTATCTGACCTGGAAGAGCATCCCAGAAGTCTGGAAATACAAGTATTGCCCATGAAACCTACATTTGCAGTATCCATGTGATTCTTCATAGACACACCATTACTTCACTTGCAATTCAATACCTTCTTAAAAGAAGCTCACACAGTTACAAAACAAGCTGCTAAAGCATTATCTGACCTGGAAGAGCATCCCAGAAGTCTGGAAATACAAGTATTGCCCATGAAACCTACATTTGCAGTATCCATGTGATTCTTCATAGACACACCATTACTTCACTTGCAATTCAATACCTTCTTAAAAGAAGCTCACACAGTTACAAAACAAGCTGCTAAAGAATTATCTGACCTCGTAGAGCATCCCAGAAGTCTTGAAATACAAGTATTGCCCATAAAACCTACATTTGCAGCAACCTTGTGTTTCTTCATAGACACACTATTATTTCACTTCCAGGGTAATAGGTTTCCAAAGAAGGCTAACTCTGTTACCAATCAAGTTGCTAAATAATTATCTGACCTGGTAGAGCATCCCAGAAGTCTGGAAATACAAGTATTGCCCATGAAACCTTCATTTGCAGTATCCATGTGATTCTTCATAGACACACCATTACTTCACTTCCAGTTCAATACTTTTCCAAAGAAGGCTATCACTGTTACCAATCAAGTTGCTAAATATTTATCTGAACTTCTTCATCATATCAAAAGTCTTAAAACAACAAGTATTTGCTCTTAATGATACATTTACAACATCTTTCTATTTCTGTATAGAGACACTGACCCTCACTTCCAGTTCAATAACTTTTTAAAAGAGGCCCACACTGTTACCAATCAAGTTGCTAAATAATTATGTGACCTTGTCGAACATATCAGAAGTCTTGAAATACAAGTATTGGCCATAAAACCTACATTTGCAGCATACCTGTGATTCTTCATAGACACAGCATTACTTCACTTCCAGTGCAATAACTTTTTAAAAGAGGCTCACACTGTTACAAAACAAGCTGCTACATAATTTTGTGACCCTCTTCAACATATCAGAAGTCAGGAAATACAAGTATTGGCCATAAAATATACATTTGCAGCATCCCTATGATTCTTCATAGACACAGCATTACTTCACTTCCAGTGCAATACATTTTTAACAGAGGCTCACACTGTTACAAAACAAGCTGCTACATAATTATGTGACCTTGTAAAACATATCAAAAGTCTTGAAATACAAGTATTGGCCATAAAACCTACATTTGCAGCATCCCTGTGTTTCTTCATAGACACACCACAACTTCACTTCCAGTTCAATAACTTTCCAAAGACGGCTCACACTGTTACAAAACAAGCTGCTAAATAATTATGTGACCTTGTAGAACATATCAGAAGTCTTGAAATACAAGTATTGGCCATAAAACCTACATTTGCAGCATACCTGTGATTCTTCATAGACACAGCATTACTTCACTTCCAGTTCAATACCTTTCCAAAGAAGGCTATCACTGTTACCAATCAAGTTGCTAAATATTTATCTGAACTTCTTCATCATATCAAAATTCTTACAAGAACAAGTATTTGCTCTTAATGATACATTTACAGCATCTCTGTATTTCTTTATAGAGACACTTACCCTCACTTCCAGTTCAATAACTTTTTAAGAGGCTCACACTGTTACAAAACAAGCTGCTACATAATTATGTGACCCTCTACATCATATCAAAAGTCTTAAAAGTACAAGTATTTGCTCTAAAAGATACATTACAACATCCATGTAATATATATATATATATATATATATATATATATATATATATATATATATATATATATATATATTTATATACATATATATATATATATATAAACCATACAGAATATTGTACTAAGCATTAAACCTGAAACAAATTAGACATTTTTTAAATTTAAAGGAAAACTAGGTTTTATTTTATGCCACTGTCCATGGTCCTGATGCTACTTCTACCTTAACATTTCCATTTTTGCAGTATTTGGCCAAGTTAACCCCAAATCACTTTGTTATTAAGCACACTCCAAAGGGAACACTATACCATGGGGATTGGCTTATGTAATACATTTAGTTGACTTTGAAAAGCAGCTATGCATATATATATATATATATTGGATGGAGGGGAGAGAGACACCAATGAACTTCTCAGCTGCTCTCACTTGCGTTGCAGAGTCTTTCAGCAGGACGCGTTGCAGGCGCCATATCACACAGTGATGCAGCTCGACAGGATGGTCTCGATGGTGCCTCTGTAGAAGGTGTACATGATCGGGGGTGGGGCTCTGGCTCTTCTCAGTTTGCAGAGGAAGTAGAGACGCTGCTGTGATTTCTTGGCCAGTGCTTCTGTGTTTTCAGTCCAGGAGAGGTCCTCTGTGATGTGCACACCCGGGAACTTGGTGCTGCTCACTCTCTCCACAGTCGCACCATTGATGGTCAGAGGAACATGCTGAGTGTGTGCTCTCCTGAAGTCAACAACAATCTCCTTTGTCTTCTCCACATTCAGAGAGAGATTGTTGTCTAATGGGACCCACCACAGTCGTGTCATCTGCAAATTTAATAAAGAGGTTGTAGTTGTGTGATGGTATGCAGTCGTGGGTCAGCAGCTTGAAGAGGAGGGGGCTCAGCACACATCCTTGGGGGGTCCCAGTATTTAGTGTGATGGTGCTGGATGTGTTACTGCCGACCCGTACTGCCTGAGGCCTTCCAGTCAGAAAGTCCAACAGACAGTTGCACCGCAAAGTGTTAAGCCTAAGCTGGACCAGTTTGTACTGTAAATGAGCTGTTGAGGGATGATTGTGATGAAAGCTGAACTGAAGTTTATGAACAGCATTCTGACGTATGAGTCCTTTTTGTCTATATGTGTGAGTGCTGAGTGGACTCAGTGACGATGGCATTATCGGTAGACAGGTTGAACCGATATGCAAACTGGAAAGGGTCCAGGGAGGGGGGAGGGCAGACTTGATGTGGTGCATGACTAGCCTTTCAAAGCACTTCATGAGGATGGGAGTAAGTGCAACAGGATGGTAGTCATTGAAGCAGGATGGAGATGGCTTCTTCATGACTGGAATTAAGGATGGTAATTTTGAAGCTTGTGGGAACAACAGCCTGACTAAGTGAGATGTTGAAAATGTCTGTGAAGACATCAGTGAGTTCTGCTGCACAGTCTCTCAGTACATGCCCAGGAATGTTGTCTGGACCTGGAGCTTTGCGTGCGTTGATCCTGCTGAAGGATCTCCTCACGTTGTCTGGGGTCTGCGTTATCACCTGGTCACCGGGAGGAGGTGGAGTCTTCTGTGCAGTGGTGCTGTTTTGTTGCTCAAAGCAAGGGAAGAAGGTGTTCAGCTCATTCAGCAGAGAGGTGTTGTTGTCACAGGTCTGTGGTGGGGGCTTGTAGACCATAATGGTCTGTATCCCCTGCCACAGGCTCTGAGTGTCTCTGCTGTCACTGAATGGATGGGCTAACTTCCTGGAGTACTGTCTCTTAGCCTCTCTGATGCCGCAGGACAGGTTGGCCCTGGCTGTTCTCAAGCCCACCTCATCTCCTGCTCTGAAGGCAGTGTTCCATGTCTTCAGGAGTCTGTAGACTTCACCTGTCATCCACGGTTTCTGGTTGGCCCAGACAGTGATGTTTTTTTTTTAATTCAGTGATGTCATCATCTCAGTTAAATAGTATCTAAACTAGCTATCTAAACTAGTATCTCAGTTTAAATAGTATCTGTGCAATCATTTGCAATCAAGTCAACGATATTGTTTTAAATGAAGTGTCCCCAACTAAGCAAGCCAGAGGCGACAGTGGCAAGGAACCAAACCTCCATCGGTGACAGAATGGAGAAAAGACCTTGGGAGAGACCAGGCTCAGTCGGGGGGCCAGTTCTCATCTGACCAGACAAAACCAGCAGTTCAATGTCAGGTTGCAGCAAAGCCAGATTGGAAGAAGAATCATCTGTTTCCTGTGGTCTTGTCCTGGTGGTCCTCTGAAACAGGGTCTTTACAGGGGATCTGTATCAGTTGGGGCTGTAGTTGTCCTGGTCTCGGCTGTCTTTCAGGGCTGTAGAGGTCCTTTCTAGATGCTGATCCACCATCTGGTCTGGATACGTTTTGGATCCGGGTGGCTGCAGTGACCCTCTGACTTGGATACAGACTGGATCTGGTGGCTACGGTGACCTCAGAATAAGAGATAAACTGACTAAGATTAGCGTAGATGCCATTCTTCTACCGATGTAGCAAATACATTGGGTGTTATGGGAAGTGTTCCCGGTTCCGGTTTACCTTGATCATAAGTAATAATTATAATTGATAAGAATGAAATATTAAAATAAAAGGAACAGGAAAACAGACTCGGGGTTACATCATCTGAATACACCACACAATTTTTGTCTGATTGGTACATGTAAAATGTTTTTATATCTTATGTCAACAATTCCACCCCCCCCCCACCCGTAAAGGTCAGCGCAGGGTTGATATGACATGACAATGAGGTGATACAGATAAGCTCAGTTAAAAATACAGATGCAACTGTGGTTTCTTATCCTACATCCTGTTGAAACATTACTTAATACTAAGAAAATGTACCTTATATGTGTCAACTGAAGAATATAAATAATATAAATGAGTAATCCTTGAGTACACCAAACGACTAATATCAAACATAAACCAAACACTACAAAAGTAATTCCATAACATATCGAATACGCAAGACACCTTTATTGCTGTTTAAACACACTTTCAGCATAAGCTCCTATAAGAGCTTACCAAAAAACGCTTGTTTTCAATTTACATATGAAGTCAACAGGCAGAAATGGCATAGTGAATACCCTGGTGCTTTGCTCCTCTGTTTGGCCTTTTTCTGATTTTACACATACAGAGCAAAACACCTGTTTTGACACTGCAATTATTAGAAAGTAGATAGGATTATAATTAATCTCTGTGTGTCTAACATGGAAATAAACTGTTTGTTCAAAGTGCTTTATACCTGATGCCAGCAAAATGTCTATGGCCAACCTTTTCCATTAGTGGCACATAATCTCCATGAAAGACAGCACACACATTCAGTACATATACAGGCCACTCTGTTGGGTACAACTGTTCAATTGCATGGTAACACAAATTGCTAATCAGCCAATCACATGGCAGCAACTCAATAGATTTAGGAATCTAGATGAGGTGAAGACGACATGCTGAAGTTCAAACCGAGCATCAGAATGAGGAAGAAAGGGGATTTAAGTGATTTTGAACGTGGAATGGTTGTTGGTGATAGATGGGCTGGTCTGAGTATTTAAAAAAAAAAGGTGGATCTACTAGGATTTTCACGTGAAACCTTCTCTAGAGTTTACAGAGATTGTCCATTGAGCGGCAGCTGTGTGGACGAAAATACACTGTGGTGGTGTAATGGTGAGAGAGATATTTTCTTGGCACACTTTGGGCCCCTTAGTACCAACTGAGCATTGTTTAAATGCCATACCTGATTACTGTTGCTGACCATGTCCATCCCTTTTTGATAACAGTGTACCCATCTTCTGATAATGTCACAAAGCTCAAATTATCTCATACTGGTTTATTGAACATGAAAATAAGTTCACTTAACTGTAATGGCCTCCACAGTCACCAGATCACCACATCATTATGTAGCAGCTTGTTTTGTAACCGTGTGAGCATCTTTTAAAATGATATTGTACTAGAAGTGAAGTTATGGTGTGTCTATGGAGCAGGGATGCTGCAAATGTATGTTTTATGGCCAATACTTGTATTTCAAGACTTCTGATATGTTGAAGAGGGTCACGTAATTAGTTAGCAGCTTGTGTTGTACCCGTGTGAGCCTTCTTTGGAAAGGTATTGAACTGTAAGTGAAGTTATGGTGTGTATATGACGCAACACAGGGATGTTACAAATGTATGTTTTATGGCCAATACTTGTATTTCCTGATTCTTATATGTTGAAGATTGTCACATAATTATTTAGCAGCTTGTTTTGTAACCGTGTGAGCCTTTTTGAAAAAGATATTGTACTGGAAGTGAAGTTATGGTGTGTCTATGAAGCAACACAGGGATGCTACAAATGTATGTTTTATGGCCAATACTTGTATTTCCTGATTCTTATATGTTGAAGATTGTCACATAATTATTTAGCAGCTTGTTTTGTAACCGTGTGAGCCTTTTTGAAAAAGATATTGTACTGGAAGTGAAGTTATGGTTTGTCTATGAAGCAACACAGGGATGCTACAAATGTATGTTTTATGGCCAATACTTGTATTTCCTGATTCTTATATGTTGAAGATTGTCACATAATTATTTAGCAGCTTGTTTTGTAACCGTGTGAACCTCTTTGAAAAAGATATTGTACTGGAAGTGAAGTTATGGTGTGTCTATGAAGCAACACAGGGATGCTACAAATGTATGTTTTATGGCCAATACTTGTATTTCCTGACTTCTGATATGTTGAAGATTGTCACATAATTATTTAGCAGCTTGTTTTGTAACCGTGTGAGCCTCTTTGAAAAAGATATTGTACTGGAAGTGAAGTTATGGTGTGTCTATGAAGCAACACAGGGATGCTACAAATGTATGTTTTATGGCCAATACTTGTATTTCCTGATTCTTATATGTTGAAGATTGTCACATAATTATTTAGCAGCTTGTTTTGTAACCGTGTGAGCCTTTTTGAAAACTATATTGTACTGGAGGTGAAGTTATGGTGTGTCTATGAAGCAACACAGGGATGCTACAAATGTATGTTTTATGGCCAATACTTGTATTTCCTTACTTCTGATATGTTGAAGATTGTCACATAATTATTTAGCAGCTTGTGGTGTAACCGTGTGAAACTCTTTGGAAAGGTATTGAACTGGAATTGAAGTTACGGTGTGTCTATGAAGAAACAGGGATGCTACAAATGTATGTTTTATGGCCAATACTTGTATTTCCTGACTTCTGATATGTTGAAGATTGTCACATAATTATTTAGCAGCTTGTGGTGTAACCGTGTGAAACTCTTTGGAAAGGTATTGAACTGGAATTGAAGTTACGGTGTGTCTATGAAGAAACAGGTATGCTGCAAATGTATGTTTTATGACCAATACTTGTATTTCAAGAATTTGTAACCGTTTAAGCCTCTTGTAGAAAGTAATTGAACTGGAAGGTGTCTCTCTAAAGGCACAACATGCAGGTGCATCTCAATAATTAGAATGTCGTGGAAAAGTCCATTTATTTCAGTAATTCAACTCAAATTGTGAAACTTGTGTATTAATTACATTTATAAATAAAATAAAAGTAGTTTAAGTCTTTGGATCTTTTAATTGTGATGATTTGGGCTCACATTTTACAAATACCCACCAATTCACTAGCTTTACAAATTAGAATTCTTATTAGGACCAATAATAATAATAATAAATTAGTACAACAAGTATGTTCATTTACTGTACATGTACTCAATATTTGGGAGCGGTTCCTTTTGCTTTAATTTCTGCCTCAGTTCGGTGTGGCATGGAGGTGAATAGTTTGTGGCACTGCTGAGGTGATATGGAAGCCCAGGTTTCTTTGGCAGTGGCCTTCACCTCATCTGCATTGTTTGGTCTTGTTTCATCTCAACAAATTAGAATATGGTGACATGCTAATCAGTTAATCAACTCAAAACACCTGGAAAGGTTTCCTGAGCCTTCAAAATGGTCTCTCAGTTTGGTTCACTAGGATACACAATCATTTTTGGCCCCTGCCTGCACTGCCAAAAGCACCAAAAGTTGGTTAAATGACAATGGTGTTGGTGTGCTTGACTGGCCAGCAAACTCACCAGACCTGAACCATATAGAGAATCTATGGGCTATTGTCAAGAGGAAGATGAGAAACAAGATACCAAAAATTGCAAATGAGCTGAAGGCCACTGTCAAAGAAACCTGGGCTTCCATACCACCCCAGCAGTGCCAAAAACTGATCGCCTCCATGCCCCGCCAATTGAGGCAGTAATTAAAGCAAAAGGAGCCCCTACCAAGTATTTAAGTACATGTACAGTAAATGAACATACTTTCCAGAAGGCAAACAATTCACTAAAAATGTGTACTTATGAAGTATTCTAATTTGTTAAGATAGTGAATTGGTGGGTTTTTGTTAAATGTGAGCCAAAATCATCACAATTAAAAGAACCAAAGACTATTTCAGTCTGTCTGCATTGAATTTATTTAATACACGAGTTTCACAATTTGAGTTGAATTACTGAAACAAATGAACTTTTCCACGAAATTCTAATGTATTGTGATGGACCTGTATAATACAGAGATGCTGTTAATGTATCTTTTAGAGAAAACACTTTTACTTTCAAGACTTCTGATATGTTATAGAGGGTCATATAATTATTTAGCTACTTGTTTTGTAACAGTGTGAGCCTCTTTAAAAAAGTTATTGAACTGAAGGGGGTGTCTCTATGAAGAAAAACATACAGTATAATACAGGGACGCTGCAAATGTATCTTTTAGAGCAAATAATTGTACTTTCAGTACTCCTGATATGACGAAGAGGGTCAGATAATTATTTAGCAGCTTGTTTTGTTTTGAGACTCCTTTAAAAAGTTATTGAACTGAAGGTGTGTAAATAGAGAAACTGAATACAGTGATGGTACTGTACTTTTTGAACATCTATATTAAATACTTGTACATTAAAGACTTAATGTATGTAATTGAGAGTCAAATAAATATTTTGCAACTTAGCACTAGGTTCCTTCTTTCAAAAGCTGTTGAAGTGGATTGTGGAAAAGTCATTGTGGAAACCCATAAAAACATTGATGGTACAAATTTAATATATGTTAAGCACAAATTCTCATAAAGCATCTTGAGGAAAGTTTTGCCATAGTTTTAGAAATGTTCATCCAAAATCAACATCGTGTTTGCTGTCATGATTTCTGAGTACTTGTCAATAATCTGATGGATTCAGTACCATGCAAAGTGACATTTCTGCAGGAATGTAAACATCAATCAATGCACATGAATTGTGAGTTTAATGTTAAACAAAGATGTCATAAAACAGAAAAACATAATAGAGTTCAGCCTTTTTGCATTTTCATTCAACACCTGGAGAACACTGTTACACTGTTAAGTCTTTATCATACTTAAAATCAGAAAAACAGAGGTGAATAAAACAGCAAGACATGGGCTTTAGTATGTTCTGTAGTGTCCAGACTAGATGTTCCAACTTGCTTCAGAGAAGTTGACCCATGCTTTCAAAACCTATTGAAATAAATTATATCATTGTTAAAACCAACAAATCAACACAGTTCTTATTCATTTGCAGGCAAATAAATAAAAACAGTTGTGTTTTTATTTATTTTTAATAGAAACACGTAATTTGTAGATAGTCCCTCAGATAGGCGATGACGTCACGACACTCCATAGAGGTAAGCGTGTTTATCAGCGTCTTTAAAACGTCGAGTTCGACATAAAAATGTGTTCTGAAATGTACTCATCATGGTCGGTAATGATACTTGACCGAAAGTGTCTTTTTCAAGTGCATATTAACAAAGTTATTGAACGCGGAAGTCCGAATGTCTGAATATAAAACCAACTTTACCCAAGTTGTCCAGTTACTCAATGTCCAACTTTAGAGAGTACTGTACTGAACTTATTGCAAAATTGTCAGACAGGCTCAAAGATGGAGCAAGATCTAGAAATAGCTAAAGAAAGTAGGGTGAGAGAAAGAAACCCACTGGTTGTCACTTGCCCCACTGATAAGACTTTACTGTTTTATCTCTGAAAAAACATGCTATACACAGGGGCACACAAAACCTAAGAAAACACAAGTTCTGATTATGCATGGTCCTGTTTACAACCTTTGTAAAGGAGAGAATAAAAACCCCGGTCAACCACTCAGGACCAGCAGTCCTCTTTCAGGAGCTCTTGAAGCCGGTTTGGCCACTCCTTAGGCATTCTCTTTGACGACATTATTTTGAACTGCTAACCTAGATACAGGCACTGCATGAAAGAGACATACGAGACAGATTCTTCACAATTAAAGGTATATTTTGATTACTCTTTTGTCATTAAATAAGACTTTCTTGTAGTGAAACAGCAGACATAGGCCTACTGTAGTTTTAAAAAAATAATTAAATTGAAATAAATAAATCAATCAAAAACAGGCATGGATTCAGCAGTACATTCGAAGTAAAACCATGCCCTCAACAGGGAATCACTTTACTTATGAATTTTCATCCAATTTCTTATTAAACATATGCATCAACTGTCATCAACTGTAAGTCAATTGTAAGTTTGAGCTGATTATCTTTATAATATACTTATACTTTAGTGAGTGTTTTAAAAAAGATAAGAATGGCATGAATACTTTCAGGCTTTTAATGATCTGATTGTGGTGACCGGTGTAGAGCATACTCAACTTTAATAACTGACCTTAATTAATTAACGGCATTTACAGTTGGAATGTAAAGGTGAAAAGTTATTTTTTTTTGTTTACTTCAGTATCTTGCAAAGTAGTATGTGCAATTTTAAAGCTGCTGAGAATAATAAAGAGGAAACATGTAGCCAAAATATTACATTTATTTGTATACAGTACATATGGAATGTGGAAATGTGGAAAATTTACCAATAGAAGACTGCTATATCATTAGTTTGTTGTGAGGTAAAAGCACATGAAAAAATACGTGCCATCATGTGCCAACAGCTGTTTACAGAATCCACTGATATGAACATACAGATGGGCTCATGGGGCCCACATCTACCCCAAACACACACAGGCCCTGTTTTTCATTATGCCTTAAATATCTGTTACATGACAACTTTATTTGTATATATAATATATGTTTATCAAAAATCCGTTCTCAGCATCATGGAGCATGGCTCAAGGCCAGGGGTGAAGTTAAACCTCATGAATGGTGCCCTAGTGGAGGCCAGACCTAAACCCCAGGCAAGAGAGCAATGGGCTAATAAACTGGAGTTTCTCTTGGCGGTGGCAGGGCACATCATTGGCCTGGGAAATGTGTGGAGGTTTCCTTACTTGTGCTACAAGAATGGAGGGGGTGAGTGAAAATGTATTTTCAATTTTGTTTTATATACGTTCTTAATATAAAATAATATTTTATCTTTAAAAAGTTCCATAGACTCAGATACACAGAAGATAAAAATCTGCGGTAGTTTGTTATAGTTTAAATATTTTGAGATATAAGTCTCAGTGTCTAAGGCCTTGAGATCAGTGTCAATCATTCTGTGTTTTTGACAAAAACCTCATTGGAATGAATACATAAAAAGTCTGTTCTCTTTTAAGATAAAGAAGGACATGATATAAATACATACACACAAACACACACACAATGTTAATGGGATACATTTTAATCTTGCCTAAAATATGTTGTAGAGTAACTTATTAATATACATTACTATTCTGAAAGTTTGTTGAATTATTTTTATTTATTTATTATTATTTTCTAATTAATATTATTATTCAGCAAGGGCAAATGAATATGATAAATGTTTACATTGTAATTTTTTTTTATTTCAAACTAATTCTGTTAATCAAATATTATTTTACAATATTCTTAATTGCTTTTTGTGGAAACTATAATTGTGTGTGCGTGTGTGTGTGTGAGTGTGTGTGTGAGTGTGTGTATATATATATATATATATATATATATATATATATATATATATATATATATATATATACTATTATTTTAATAATGTTTTAATAATTTTGTTTTTTTTATTGTATTTTTGTTTTTGTATAAAAAAAAGTCATAGTGATCCCAAGCCTTTATTGTCAACATACATTGTTGTCATGCTTACATTGCAAAATTAAAATAAAAAATAAATTATTGAAAAACAAATTATTAAAAATGATCATTATTTAGAGTCATACTTACATATACTTATAGAATTGGTTGATATGGTATAAAATGGTATTTATGTTTACATATAAATTCATAAAAATAGAAATAATAATAATCACTTTTTAGACTTTTTTTTTTCTTTATAAGGGCGATTTAATTCTGACTACATACAATCTTCACAGTGTTTTGGTGTGTATTGCAGGAGTTTTGATGTGAATATAGGTTTTTTTGTATATTGCACATTGTATTTTGATTTGTATATGTTTGCTTTAAGTTGATAAATCATTCTGTGATTTAGGGGCATTTTTTGTGCCTTATGTGCTGTTTCTCTTCACCTGTGGCATTCCACTATTCTTTTTGGAGACCTCACTGGGTCAGTTCACCAGTCAGGGTGGAATAACATGCTGGAGGAAGATCTGTCCTCTATTTGAAGGTGAACAATGGTCTCATATACTCATATACTCATAAATATCAGTGTATTACTGTGTTTTACTCTACTACATTGCTTTTTTTTCATTTTTTCATAGGTCTTGGTTATGGTAGCCAAGTTGTTGTCCTCTATACTGGAGTCTATTACATTATAATTCTTGCTTGGGCTTTCCTTTACCTCTTTTCATCGTTCAGTTCAGAGCTGCCATGGGCGAGCTGCAGCAACTACTGGAACACAGGTATCTCACGCATAACAGTGTGAATTATCATAATACTGGGTTATGTCAATTGAATAACCACTGCCTTCTTTATTTAGAGAACTGCAAAGAGTTGAGAAAAAGCAACATTACTGAATATTCCCCAGATAAAAGCACATCTCCTGTTATTGAGTTTTGGGAGTAAGTTGTTGAAAATAGCACCCCATTAAACCGGATATATTTATTAGAATTACGCAATTAAAGCAACACAGGATAACAAAAACCTTCCAGCTAATTAAAATGATTCTCAATAAAGGTTGCAAAACAGAATGTGATTCCATGTTTGTGCCTACAGGAGAAGAATTTTGGGCTTGTCTGAGGGAATAGAACAGATTGGTAATGTTAGATGGGACTTGGCACTTTGCCTCCTGCTGGCCTGGATCATCTGCTACTTCTGTGTGTGGAAGGGAGTGAGGTCCACAGGCAAGGTGAGAACTTTTTATCAATGTGTGTTATAGGAACATGGAACAGTAACATGGTGAACGCTCTTTCTCTTATTTTCAGGTGGTCTACTTCACTGCTACTTTTCCTTATTTAATGTTGGTAGTGCTGCTTGTCCGTGGACTTACTCTTCCTGGAGCAAAGAACGGCATCATATTCTACCTCTACCCTGATCCAACACGTCTCACAGACCCACAGGCACTGAACTGCTTCCTTTTGCCCTTTGTTTCATTTTGTGATGTCTAATTGTGATTATTATTTATTATGATATAATAAACACAATAATTGATGTTTAGGTGTGGATGGATGCAGGTAGTCAGATCTTTTACTCCTATGGTGTTTGTACAGGAGTACTGACTGCTTTGGGAAGCTACAACAAATATAACAACAACTGTTATAGGTACTTCATATGATCTATCGCACTCTCTAAACCAGGAGTATATTCATTGCAAATTGCGCTAAAAAAAAACTTTTGTATTTTGCTATTTGTCTTTCAGAGACTGTGTATACTTGTGTCTGCTCAACAGCTTAACTAGCTTTGTGGCTGGTTTTGCTATATTTTCGGTTCTGGGCTTCATGGCAGATGAACAGGGAATGGATATTTCAATGGTTGCAGAGTCAGGTAAAAGTCATATATAAGGCTTGAGGTAAAGCAAGTGATGTCAATATAGCATAAAAATAAGCATACAGAAACCTAAAAATCAGATATAGTATAGCTCTGGATATAGTAACTGCAAAATGAATCAACGCCTTTGGTTAAATTGTACTGCTGAAAATTGAGCACAAATGGACTTTGTTCATATATATTTATATATTGATTTGATTTGATTTTTTTTTTTTTTTTTTTTTGTGGCAGGTCCTGGTTTGGCATTCATCGCTTACCCCCGTGCTGTAGCTTTGATGCCCCTGCCTCAGTTATGGGCGGTCTTCTTCTTTATCATGATCATATTCCTGGGACTGGATAGTGAGGTAAATACAGGAAGCAATACAGAGGATTTTCCTATATTTAATTCCTTTTATCCTAGTATGGATACCCTGAAGCTTTTTCTATTAATCTGTTAGTTTGTGTATCACGAAGCCCTGGTGACGGCCATCTCGGATATGTATCCCTCCTTCTTCCAAATCGGACATCGGCGTAAATTTCTTCTCCTCTTCATAAGTGTTGCCAGCTTCCTTGTTGGTCTGCTAATGGTAACAGAGGTGAGAGTCACAAATGAGAACACAAAGATATTTGATTAAAAAAAAAATACAAACATCACATCTAAAAATACAAACATCAGTACTGCAGTACCTGTCATTTCTGTCAGCAGTTTCTTGTTTTTCTGTTTCGCTCTCAGGGTGGCCTGTATGTCTTCCAGCTTTTTGACTATTATGCCTGTAGTGGAATGACTCTTCTTACTTTTGCTATCCTTCAGTCCATCTGTGTTGGATGGTTGTATGGTAAATCATTTATTTGACTCTGCAAAGAAAGACTCTGTAAAGAAATGTACACAAATGGTACATGTTTGCAACTCCTGTGACCTCTGTTAAAATATTTAAAGAACATCTGCTCATATAATTAATTCAACAGTGTACTCAATGCCTAGCACATTAAAAGCGAATACACATCACTGAATAGTGAAGTGATAAAATGATTTACAATGTACTTTTGAGTTTCAAAAACGTCTGAGTTTTATGTCAGGTGCTGATCGCCTCTATGATAGCATTGAGGATATGATTGGATATCGGCCCTGGCCCTTCATGAAGTGCTGCTGGAAATATCTAACACCAGCTGTATGCACAGTGAGTATCATTTAAGTCCCTTGAAATCTTTTTCTGAGGCATTTTATTTTCATATTGTAATCACAAATTATCCTCAGGCCAGTGTGTAAAGGTAGGAAGTGATTTGTCTGCGACCTGTAAGTCTGTGTCTGACACCTGTCATTGGTGTCCGTCTTTAAACTGAAAAAGACAGACAGGCAGAAAGCCCTTCTCCTGTTCTGAGACTTTGTGCACAAAGCATTCCAAACTAACTGGCGGCTCCCTATTGCTCATCATTCTCTTTCCTTTCTGTTTAGGGAACATTTTTCTTCTCCTTGGTTAAATACACTCCTCTGAGGTTCAACAATGTGTATGAGTATCCCTGGTGGGGTTATGCGATTGGTGGCTTCTTCACCCTTTCCTCCACTCTACTAGTTCCACTGTGGATCATTTATTTGGTTAGCACTACTCCAGGGTCTATGCGACAGGTATGCAAATAAGAAACTCTTTTTTTTTTTTGAAAGCTTAAACAATTAAACTGAAATGTATTTCACATATTTTCCCATATATTTTGAGGTAAAAAAAAAATATGTGTGTGTATATATATTATGTATATATATAGATTATATATTTCATTTATTTATAGATTTAGAATTTTCTATGTATGCATTTATTTATTTAAAACATAATATTAATGTAATTTCAAATTTCAAATTAAAAATAATTAATGCTATATATAATTTTTCATATCAGAGAGTAAGAGTCTTGTGTACTCCTGCTGAAGACCTGCCTGATCCTAAACGCCCAAAACAGAAGCTAAACACTGTTTCTTTTGAGACCTTCACAGACCTATTGACTTTAAGAACTGTTCATACACCCAACACACTACCTCACAGAGACATTGTCTGATTGTCACATTTTAGTCTTGTATTTGGCCTTCTGATCTGTGACAAACATTGTTAGCCCAGTGTCATTTTACTGGCATAGTAATGAACCAGCGCAGTAACCACCATAGACAGTGAGGGGGAAAAGTCCACCCCAATAATTAGAAGTGGCCACATTGTCCCCTCCCCAGACTTAGAAATTTTTGCACTGTCTACTGTACTCCATTACTCTGTTTGTTGTTAGGATGACACATTTTTAAAAAACATTTTTTTTTATTTGTTACTATAAAAGTTACATTTTAGGCTTGTCTGCCCCAACGTTCAACAGCACTTGTCAGTGTAAAAATGACTGAGATGGCCAGTCACATTTAAAGTAGGAGAGGTTTACTGTTCATAGAGTGCAAAATCCATTAAAACCAGTTTTAATGTTGAAAGAGAGTGAGGTGAGATGTAAGTAGCAATACATGTAATATTTGACAACTGTTTTATGATAGAAATGTAAAAGAAAATAATAATAATTCACAAGTTTGAATGGAAAATTTGGTATAATTTACATGATTTGTGCAATTCCTAACAGAATGTAACGAGACAAGAAACATATCAGCCATACAAATAAGAGTGAATGTGTGCGTATTGTAAAATATACAACTAGAATTATTAGAATTTCATTTTATTTATATAAAAAATATATTAATTAAAAATTTGTCCCTCATAATGTTCAAGGCATGGTTACGGCTCTGTTATGAATATCATATGATGGTTAAGTATTGAAATGTTTAATAAAGCAACAGTTTTTTAGTTGACCATACAGTTACATGGTAAAGTTCATATGGATAATACATTTGTATATATGTGTATTTCAAATGAATTAACAGGACAAGGCTTGTTTTCTCTTTATAAATGCATTGAAGTGTTACCACAAAAAGGGCATTGAAGGTCACCTGTTATGCTTTTCAGCTTTCCACCTGTGAGAATAAAGTGTGTTAATCAAACACACTCCAAAAAAGTGTATAAATGTGGAAATTACAATTGAAAGTGTTTGGTACACAAATGTACAAAAGTATAACTATTTTTTAATGCGTTTCAACATGTTTTTTAAAAGATTATTTTTTGTAAACAATTGTTTAATTATTTTTAGATTTATGTTATTATTTCTTATGTTAGGGTTTGGTTAGGGTTAGACAAATTAATGACAAAAGATTTTGATACACTTTCCTAGACTAACATGCCATCTGCTGGGTAACTAATGACATTACAGCAACGACGTTGACTTCTCAATTAACCCATGCAAACATTTAAACATAAAGATTAAGGCTTAGACTGTAAAGCAGTGATGTCTGGTTCGCGAGATCCACTTTCCTGCGAAGTTTAGCTCTAACCCTAATCAAACACGCATGAGTTTGCTAATCAATGTCTTCAGGATCATTAGAAAATCACAGGCAGGTGTGTTTAATTAGAGTTGGAGCTAAACTCTGCAGGAAACTGGATCTCGCGAGCCAGATTTGAGGATCACTGCTGTAAAGGATCATCAGAATCAGACTGCAAATGAACATTATGAACCTTCACATGCCCAGAACACTGCTTGAAACAGTTTTTACTTTTGATGGACTGGAAAGTAATGTTAGCTTGTCCAAAGGTGAATGAATGCACCACCTGCTGGACATAAGAAGTGTATTTTTGTCCACTGTACATGCAAGTTCGTTGTTATCCTCTTACTATGCGGAGATTGTTGGATAGCTCCATCTACTGGACAATGTTTGGACTCAGGACCATTACCAATATACAGACACCAAATATTGTTGTAAAATATATTTTTTTAATGTGCTTTGGATTAAACCCATTATTTCTTCTTAGTTATCTAGTCCAGTCGAGGTTTAGTATTTTTAAAGGGATTACATGTTTTACCTCTAGATACTTTGTTGCATGCACACATAACCCAAGGCAACAGTAAATAGAATTGTCAGTAAAATATTTGCAGTAGGTCTACACTACCATTCAAAGGTTTGGGATCAGTAAGATATATATATATATTTTAATGAATACTTTTATTCATCAAGGATGCATTCAACTGATCAAAAATGACAGTAAAGACTTTTAAATTGTTATAAAATATTCAAATAACTGCTGTTCTTTTCAAAATTCTGTTTATCAGAGAATACTGTAAAAATGTGTCATGGATTGCACAAAAATATTAAGCACCACATTATTACTGTTTTTATTTTTAATTTTTGATCAATAAATGCAGCCTTCATGAGCATAAAATACTTCAAAACAAACAAATCAAAAACAATTTAGGTAACACTTTATTTTATTTCTTTATTTACTTTATTTCAATAGTCTACTTTAGACATTATGCTTACTATAATTTTTCAACTTTATGTCAACTACCAGTCATTAGAGTATTACACATTATTTATTGTATACAGTATACAGTTTATACAGTACAGTTTGGGGGACTTAAATGTCCTTTCGGACTGAAATGAGGGCCGTAGTTGGTAAGTGTGATTACAGCTCCATAATGAGATCATGGAAAGCTTGTACAGCTTCTAAGTGAAGGTGACTAAACAGGGAGATTAGATGGTCCCAAACCAATCTGACATTAAAGTACTTTTCCTCAATCCACTACAAATTGCTTCCAGCTTTCCTCATCACACACACATGACATCTTTCAATATGATAAGTGTTCATATTTATGAGTTTATAGTTTTGTGCAAAATATAGATAGATGGTAACCCAAAGGACACGCCACACTTAAAGATGTCTGAATGTCATTACAGTAGATAACAAAGGGTCAAACCAAGTGGCATCAAAATACATTTTGAACAGTAGCTAGCATTTCCGTCCTATTTTATAATTCGTCTTTAAAATAAATTCCGCCTTCTTTGATATTTTATCAAATGTAATGACATTCATACACTGATGCATGTGTGATTTATGGAAATACTTCATGGGACCTTTAATAAATAATATGGTTAGATATAGCTAGGTTTTTTATGTTTGATGGATTTTTCAGTGTATGCATGTTTATAATGTAGCACTATGACAAAATAAATTGTAACACAATTAGTATCTTTGCAAGACTGTTAAAAGGATAGTTCAGCAAAAACCTGCATGACGTTTCTTCTTCTGTGGAACAAAAAGTCAAGTCATTTTGAACAACATGATAGTGAATAAATAAGAAAAGAATTTTCATTTTGTTTGAACTATCCCTTTAATATAAAATGTGTATATGTGTCAGTTTACAGTTACATACATCATCAAACAGGCACATGATGTAAAGTCTGCACATTCAACTGGGCCATTAGGGTAATTGCATATAAACTGGACGCTGACCTTGTTTGAGTCTTGCGGCCGACTCAACTTTCTGCTCATGATCGTTTCTTCCTTGCACAGTCGGATCTGTGATAAGCCCTTGAGCGCTAAGACGCCAAACACAAGAAGCCTCTAATCACTAATCCCTATTTAAGCCATGTGTGACTTTTTACATTCTCTCCACACCTTTAGCCTCTCATGCCGATTTTCTTCTCACCTGAACTTAACTATCATTTTCTACTGTTTTGCTAAATTCATTCCCAATTTCACTTGTAACAAAATTAAAAAGCTTTTTTTTATTTGTAAGAGTAAGATTATCTTTATTTGAAAGTAATTAATACATTTGAGTGGTACCAAAATAAATAAATAAAAATGAGAAAAAAAAAAAAAAAATCGAATAAATGCAGTTCTTAAGCAATTTCTGTTCGTGAAAAAAAAATGTAGCATGTACAAAAATATAAAGCAGTAAAACTTTTCAATATTGGTTATAATGTGTCTTGAACACCAAATCTGCATATTAGAATGATTTCTGAAGGATCGTGTGTCACTGAATAATGGTAAAAAATTCAGCCTTACCATTCACAGGAATAAATTACATTGTAAAATGTGTTAAAATGGAAGACAGTTATTTTAAATTGTAATAATATTTAACAATATTACAGTCTCTGTTGTATTTTTGACCATATAAATGCAGACTAAGTGATATTTTAATACTAGTAGCTAATAACATAAAATCTTTTTGATCTCAAACCTTTGAATGGAAGTGCATGTTAAGTTTGGTATAATACAAAAATTATTTTGAGAACTGTGTGTGCTGTTTTACTTGGTGTGAATAAATTGCAGAACCGCTCCAGACCTCATCGAAATCATGATTAAGTTTAGGCTGGCATCCAGGTTTCAAAAAAATTAAATTGGCTTTCGATTGCACGTCACCACTGGTGCTAACATTTGTCCATAACTGTAATGCATCAAAAAGCTAACCTGAGTTTTACAGAAGAATTTTCATCAACATTTACTAATAATGTCTTAAAACATGTTTGCCTTTTTTTTTTAAATGAATCCCAACATTTAGAGGAGCAATACAAAAGAATAGATCATTCAGTTTTTATACTGTAATTGAAATCTGAGAATAGTGGTTTCAGGCATAGTTTTGCAACATCTAGGTAAAGCTTTGTGGGTTACATGGGAGCTGTTTTTATTTTAGAAACACTGGTAACATTGGTAGCACAATCTTTCAAACCTTAATTAGAAAAAACAATAATATATATTTTTTGTAATATAACATATAAAATATATTAAGAATTGTGGATGGTATGCGTTCTAGAAGACATTACTTCAGTCAAGAGGAACAGATGCCATGTGCATGCTTTGGTTTGGCTCTGGTACTTCAACATGAGAAAGGCTTTGCTATTGCGTAGAAGGTGTGAATCCAATCAGGCAGGATTGAGGCATTTGAAGAGAATGCAAACAGCAATGGTGTTAACAGCTTGTCAGGGTCTTTTTGTGCATGTAATGGGATAATCACAAGCTACTTGTGGCTGGAAATCCTCCTAAGGTGTTGACATCTCAGAGATGTTAATCTGACAGATGGGACAGGCTCTTTCCTGTTTGTCCTGATTAAGTGCAAAACTCATTTACTTTATTTGTGACCTTTTTTTAGGGTCATATACTCTACAGTATATAATTTCGATGAATGCCAACACAGTCAAGACTGTGGAATTCCCAGTTTGTATAAAATTTCTTAAATATCGCAAATATGTACATAATTTGTAGAGTTTTACTTAAAAACATAAACTTTAGTTCAAATTTGACAGAAGTTTAATAAAAGTCGCACTTTTGTTTGCTCATTTTCACGGGGAGTGTCTAATTCAAGCACATTTAGTGAATATTTAACATTTTGGTGATATAATATTTAAAGAGCATTGCTTTCACTCTTTTGGTTTCTGCTTCACCATAGCAATTACAAATGCAGATACAAAATCTGATCATTACAAATGTTTTCAGAACAAATCATACACTAGCGTTTTAGTTTTAAAAGAGTTTTTAAACACCATTCCACCATTTAATTGTTGTATTATTTTAATTCTCCTACTAATCTCACACTCAATTTTACACAGGCTTTCTAGTGTCTTTTAAGACATATTTTTGCAAGCATGAACTTCAGTAGCAAATTAACTGCAAGAAAAGCATGATTCTTGGACACTGTAAAAAGAAAAACTTGCATTTTATGTTAAAATTTAGAAAAGTGCATTTTGCATAAATACTTTTAGATAAAAAAAGTAAATAAGCACTGATTTGCAATTTATAACAATCGTGATAACAGAATGCTAAAAATGTTATTTTTACATTTTACAGTTTTCAACATGTAAAATAATACACTGAGTCACCTATTGGGTCAAAGCCAACTGATCCTTTTGGGGTGAAGCCACCTCACTGGACGTGACTCTGATGGTTCAGCAAATAAAAGGGTTCTAGCCCTTATTTAAAGGTGGAGTAGTGTACTTAAATCTGTTAAAACGTTGTTTGAAGCAGTGATCCACACCAAAACAGATGCCATTTACAATTTACAAGTAATTTGCCAGCATCTTCATTGACAAAAACTATTAAAATGCATCAAAAATAAAAAAAAACTATCCTTTCTAGTAAACCAAAGTTTATCCATAATGCCTTATTTAAGACGAAAACAGCTATGTATTCATCAGTATTTAATATGCAATCAGATATCATATAATAAGACATTTGAAAGTAAAGGGACTTTCCAGATCCCTGTGATGGATGAATCTGTTTCCCATGCCTTCACACCAAGATGCTTGGATAAACTCAAAACCCACATGATCCTACAGAGGATAAGTGATTTGGAGAATGACTGGTAGATTGTTGGATGGATGGATTGATTTTTTTTCCACTTGATTTTACAACTCCATAAGCGTCACTTCCACTATTTAATTATATATATATATACACCGTAGATATAGATATAGATATAGATATAGATAGATATAGATAGATATAGATATATATAGATATAGATAGATGATACATAGATGATAGATAGATAGATAGATAGATAGATAGATAGAAAGATAGATAGATAGATAGATAGATAGATAGATAGATAGATAGATAGATAGATAGATAGATAGATAGACATTACACTAGATAGATAGATAGATAGATAGATAGATGGAAAAGGCTGTGTATTCTTAAATGAAAGCATATTAAAATAACATGAAATTTATTTAATTTGAATGAAGTACAATACATTCACTCACCTACATAAATAGAAATGACAGATGTCTTTGCTGATTGAGGGTGAATCAACCTCTTCAGTTGAAGATGTCATTTGAGGAGAAAATTTAATTTGTAATGTCATTAGCCCTTTGTAACGGGATGTAACATGTTGAATTGGATTACAATTAAAACACATCCCAAGAGCTAGACCAGGGAAAGGGCCAGAGGTATGTGGAGGTTCTGGCAACATGGACTAGGCTGCTACTGACTATAATCTGCAAATCAGTGATTATTAATACTGAACTTCCAAACATCGGCATTAAATTAGACGTTACATATTTGGCTCAATATTAATCTCTTCTCTGAGAAATTGCGGACGCAAGTCAACAGACATTAAAGAATGTCCATTAAAGAAGAAGCATTAATTTGGATAAGGAGTCTTAGAAGGATAAAACAATGAACTTTTTAATCATTGAGCACCAACTGGAGAATTACATCTTGCCAATTGCTAATTTACCCTGAAGACACTGCATATTTAGTCAAACAATATGTGATTGGGTAAAACGAGAGAGCAAAAGTGGTGGGTCAGAAAATGAACTGGAATTGGATAATTAGATCTATTACCTCTGCTTGGGAGTTGTACTTTAGCCAGAAGTCATTGGTTAAGTATATTAGCTCAGTCACCACAAAGTCTAATTTCATTGCTGCAGATCTCTGATTTTTTAAAGCAACTTTTCCTGATTTTAAAGGTAAGTGAAATAATCTAAGTGAATAAAAATAAGAAATTAAATAATCTGCATCCATAGCTGTATAATAATGAAATGTCAATATAGATAATATAATAATATAATTGGTAGGAGTAGACCAGAAAGTAAAAGTCTTTGGTGGCACTCATCCCAATGACCTGACCTCATAATGATGTGAAATCTTGGGTTGTATCTTTCAAGTCATTTCCCCTCAAATAGTCTTCTATACTTTGTTAGCCAAATCCACAAACTCTCAATGGCACCTCAGTACACCCTTTGTGATTGATTTTCTAAGCATACCTTATTAGTGATTTTGGCAATGATTTAGGGAAGGAAGGTAAGTGTGTTAAAACAATTCACTCTCAATAACGTAAAGTAGATAATTAGATCGAAGCTATTATTCTGGCCACAGATCCCACTTTGGCCAGAAGCCTTGAGGTAAAGAAATTAGCACCAGTATACTGCTATGGCCTGAGGAGAGAGCTATAGGATTTATTTATTTATTTATTTATTTATTTATTTATTTATTTATGTTTTAAGAAAGGTCAGATTAGGTAAAATAATACACCAAGGCACAGTTGTCATGGGTTAATTTCCCAGAGAACATACAAACTGATTATACAGTGCCATTTATACTAATGGTTTGATTGACACACTGCACAAACTGATCAGCCACAACATTAAAACCACTGAAAAGTGAAGTGAAAAACATTGATTATATTGTTAAAATGGCGACTGTCGAGGGGTGAGATATATTAAACAGCAAGAAAACAGTCAGTTCTTTAATAATTTCATGTGTTAAAAGCGGGAAAAGTGTCCAGTGTTTTGCAGGGAAACCTTATGCCCAGGCATTCATGTGGTTGTTATTTTGACAAATGCTACCTACTTAAGACTGTTGCAGACCACATACACTCCTTCATACCAATGGAGTTCCCTGATGGCAGTGGCCCCTGTCAGCAGGTTAATGGTGCCAAATAACACAGGACACCTTTAGAGGCCTTGTGAGGTCCATGCCTCCATGCATCAGAGCTGTTTTTGCAGCGTTAAAGGGAACACACTATATAGATGTGAACAGGGATTGTTTTGACAACGTTGTCATCTGTATGTGAAACCTTTTAGAAATGTGAAAGAACAATTTCTTGTTTTCAGCACATCGTTGATGTGTAAATACACCATTGGGTAGGTGATTTTAATGTTGTGGCTGATCGGTGTATAAAGATGAATATGAATATTTCTAATTCAAAACTACTCAAGTTTTTATCTTTACACGTTTTGCAGAAACTTTTATTCAAAACAACATCTATTGCATTTTAAGGTGCACACTATATAAGTTTACACATTCCCTGGGAATCAAATTTATGACTGTGGCGTGAATTATGTGCATATTTTGTCTAACCTATTAAATTTTATTTGAATATTTGAATATAGTAATAATAAGATTTGAAAAATATGGACATTAAAATTAGCAATTTTCAGTGGGAGTCTATGAGATGTTTGGCAATGCTGCTAGTCAGCAATTGGAAAACTGTATGATCAGTTGGAACACACAACAGAATCAAGATGTGTGGTATTTGGTAGATTTCTTAAAGAATCCACTGCCAGGAAGGTTTGTACACCCTGGTGTGCTTTGATTCAACTATACTGCCAACAGAGTTTTAACCAGGAAGCTTAAGCTCATTATCACCTGGCTTGAAACCAGTGTTTGGGAAGCTACTTCCAAAGCTACTCTTTTGAGGAAGTGAAAACTGTGTTTACATCAGAAAAATCCAGACTAGCATTTTCCAAAACTGAAAAGGGTCAAATCTTCTTTATTGCATACAACATCCTAAACACTCACTGACATGTTGATACTGAGTTGCATCTCACACTCTACAAGATAATATCAAACAGGCTTGAAAATATTTTGGTATCTGACAGGCTCAGATGTTGATGATTAGCGTCATGGTACCAGCAAAGACTTATTGTATTGGTTTGGTTCACATCTTAATTCTACAACCTTGAGTTTGTTCAGCTACCATTATGGTATGGGTCCCAGCTCAAAGCTAGCTCATCATTTTGAGTTGACTGGATCACACGATTAACTGAACACTACAATGTGAATTGTGTTTTTAAATGTATCCACATGGGAGAGTAATTAAAAAAATAACTGTAGGTTATTGGACTAGAGTTTGTATTCACACTGCATGGTTAGCACAGGCTGCTAATCTTTGTTTATCCCTAGTGAGCAGAATCCCTAACAAGACACTAAACCCATTACATGATTTCCAGCATTTGTTAGCCTTTGCAGCTTGCAGGCTAAACAAACATTCAAACATCCCCCAAATGCATCAAACCTTTAATTGGTGCCTAATTAGTAAAATACACTTATAAACCATCAAATAAAAAATAAAGCAATTCAATTAACCAAAGTAGGCTAAACAAGGCAAGAACCCCCGTTTTGTACCACTTTGGTACTTTTACTATTCTCGGTTGTTGGTTGTGTCAGACCAGTGGTGTGGCAAGTCAACCCCCAGGACCATATGCAAATACATTTTTACGCCCCCTTAAATGGTATAGGTTAATGTGGTCTCCAACACTCCTTACTGTTGTCTTTTCTGAGGTAAATAACATTGCATGACTATTCACAAGCTGTTTTATTGATGGTATAAATACTTGAATATCAGAAAATCAGAAGACGTTAATAACTTCTTATGTAATCGATCAATCAATCAAAGTAAAATAGCTTGTGAATAGTCATAACAGTCGTAACATAACATTTACCTCAGAAATGCCAACAATATAACTTCACCAATATTGATTTCTTAATTTCAACAAATTTAGTCAGTTAACCGCCACATACTTTTTTTTTTTTTTTTGAGTAGGTGGAATTTTCACGCAATGTAACATAACTTTAATGTCATAATTTGGACTTTATTCTAAAAATATTATGGCACTAGAAGGACGCCATATTTACTGACTTAATGCAAACACTCTTGGCACAGCAGGCCAAAACTCAGAAGGACAGAAAAAACTAAACAAAAAAAAAACATGGGACTGCATTACAATCTCAACATTTGGACAAACCAGAGACTTATGCAAGGATCCTGTTAGTAGTCTTCAGCTCCTGCAGATGACATATCTTTACTCAGCTGTTATCAAGTCTGTTCTGTGCACTTCTATAACTGGCTGGTTTGGGTCAGCCTGCCAATCAGACATAAGAAGACTGCAACCGACTGTAAGCTGAAAAAATTATTGGTGTATACTGGCCCAACCTTCAGGACTTGTACAACTCAAGAGTGAAGAATGGGCAGGTAACATCATCACAGACCTCTCTCAACCCGGACACAACCTGTTTGAACTTCTCCCCTTGGCCAGACGTTACAGATCTCTGTGCACTACAACATCTGGGCATAAAAACAGTTTCCCCCCCATGCCATCTCCAGCTTAAACAGCTAACACAGAAATTGTCATATTTCTTTAAACATCTGAATAAATAAATAAAACCTCAAAGTCATAGTCTTTTACAGGGAAAATATATAAGGATGCAGATGAGCGTAGCTTAACTTGTCATGCTTGACTCTTCTGGTTCATATTTGAACTTTTCTGATTGAGGATGAATTGCTTTTACTGTGGCTTGTACTATTTACCAGAACCATGATAATTCAGTGCATTGGGTTTCTATATCTACTGGTCATTTCTGATTTACCTATAAATAGGCTCACATTGCTGGTTACAACTTAACACAATAAACTTTGACAGTCACTCAACTACATTTTGGTCCAATCAGCACAATTGTGGTCATCTGTGGATTCAGTTTCTTTCTGCTCTTCATGCATTGGAGTCCTTAAACGTGTCCACCAGTAAAACATGTAATTGGTTTCTCCAGCATGAATGCATTTCAGTTGGTTATGAAGTCTGGTATCCACCAAATCCATTTGATTCAATATTATGTTTCCTTTTCAGCAGGTTTGTCTCTGGTTTCTTGGTGTGCTTGCCATTGAAAGGCACAATGGGGAGCTTCAAATTCTCTTCAACAATGCATCAGCAGCTATCGCTTTCATGCAGTTCATAACCTGTATTTGTTTGCTCTGTTTTGAGCTGGTCCAGGTAAGTCACTCATGCCTATTAGACACTTGAATCAATGGAAGAGCTCATATAGTCATTTAAAATGCTTCATCTTCATGGCAAAACAGAGGTGTGCTCAGTATTTTTTGTGCAGAATTCACCAACTTTGTTTTCTCGACTCCTTCAATGCTTTTCCGTCCACTGTCTTCAACAAGCATATGTTCACATAGATTTTTTAGACCTGACCTGATCCTTTTCTGTTAATGCACATAGGTATACATCACATCTGGGGTGCTTTACTCTTTAAATAAATAGAGCATGGGTAGATTAGTTTGCGAAATGCTCAACATATCTCATGTCTCTCCACCAATGCTTCCAAACAAGGTAGCTCACCACTTAATCTAAACATAAGCCTCTTTTCTTGAAATCATTACATGCAAAGGTCATGACCAGAACTGCTTAAACCCACCCAAGGCTTCAGTGAGAAACATGATAAGACACATAACGACCATTTCAAGTCCGACATCATGCCTGATTCTATTAATATCATTGTATTTATCTGCTTTGTCCGCTTTTCTGCATAAATCTGACAAAATGTTATTAATATTGAAAAGTAGAATAATAAATGCATACAAATGTTGTTTTTAGTGGGTCTAATTGACGGCTAACAATTAAGATGAGATCACAAGACTAAAGCTTTAATCATGACATTTAATTCTAGCATGCAACTGTTTTTTATTTATGTACAGATTGTATATAAAGTAATAAGAATGAAAAGCATTTCCTAAAATATGAGACTACAAAATTGCAATGCTTATTATACACCAGACAACAATTTCAGTTTTTTTTTATGAAATACAGTGCTGTGCATTCTCACTCTGAACTGACAAGTGATAGTTTCTTAATATAAAAATGTCAAATGTCAAAAGAGTGTCAAGATCCAAAGCTTCACATGTGATTAACTCAACACTGATTATGTCTACTCTTATCATTCAAATCCCACATTGCAACACCCTCCCCACCTTATGCTCCTGGATTTATCCCTTAAAAGGAACCTCAGACAGATATATAACAACTCCTTAGCAAATAAATAGCAGGTCCACCACAGCAGATTTGCATCCTCTGCCTGGTCTGGATCACTAGTGGGCAAAGATGAATGGCACTGAGGGAAACAACTTCTACATCCCCTTGTCCAACAGGACAGGTCTAGTGAGGAGTCCTTTCGAGTATCCTCAGTATTATCTCGCTGAACCATGGCAGTTTAAATTGCTTGCTGTCTACATGTTCTTTCTCATCTGTTTGGGTCTACCCATCAATGGCCTTACATTGATTTGTACAGCTCAACACAAAAAGCTCAGACAACCTCTCAACTTTATTTTGGTCAACCTGGCTGTGGCTGGTGCCATCATGGTTTGTTTTGGATTCACGGTCACTTTCTACACAGCAATTAATGGCTACTTTGCTCTGGGACCGACTGGCTGTGCGGTTGAGGGCTTCATGGCCACACTTGGAGGTGAGGAAAATCATTGCATTGTATGTTTTCTGACTGCTTTAATCACGTATTATGAGATGTACTGTGTAATTTGGGTGCAGCTGATCTCACTATTTCACTTGCTTCACAGGGCAAATTGCCCTTTGGTCACTTGTGGTGCTGGCCATTGAGAGATACATTGTGGTCTGCAAGCCAATGGGCAGTTTCAAATTCTCAACCAACCACGCTTTGACAGGAATTGGATTTACATGGGTAATGGCCTTGTCATGTGCGGCTCCACCTTTAGTTGGCTGGTCCAGGTCGGTCTAATAAGATCTCATTAATTTGCCTTTAATTGTAGTATAGATGAGTAAAGATTGTAGTAAGTATAACAAGCAACTCAATTAAATATGAGGCATTTTCTCTTTTTCTTTTTTTATTATTTGTTCAATATTTAAAAGTGTTAGCTTACTTTCAGTTTATGGCAGTAAAAATAAACCTTTCACAGGTGAACACAGAACATTTGTTCCTTTTATTGCTTTCTCATTCTTAGTAATTTTGCTAGATTTTAAATGAAAACATTTAAAAGTACACAATTTTCTTAACACAGTTATTTTGATTGCAGTTATTTTACATTTTCTGACATCAGGTGCATTTCTTTAACAGATATATTCCTGAGGGAATGCAGTGCTCATGTGGACCAGACTACTACACCCTGAATCCTGAATACAACAATGAATCATATGTCATCTACATGTTCGTCTGCCATTTTATATTTCCGGTCACTGTAATCTTCTTCACCTATGGACGGCTTGTTTGCACAGTCAAGGCGGTATGAAATGTCAATTTAAACATTCCTGTAAATTCCCAGTTATTAGAATACTATGTTAAAATGACAATCCTTATAATCATCTATGGTCATTTTACTCTCTTAGGCTGCAGCTCAACAGCAGGACTCAGCATCTACCCAAAAGGCTGAGAGGGAAGTGACAAAAATGGTCATCCTGATGGTTTTGGGTTTCTTGGTGGCTTGGACCCCTTATGCCACTGTTGCTGCCTGGATCTTCTTCAATAGGGGAGCAGCTTTCAGTGCCCAGTTCATGGCTGTTCCTGCCTTTTTCTCAAAGAGTTCATCCATATTTAACCCTATCATTTATGTGCTGCTAAACAAACAGGTAATCATATATCAGAATTGCCGAAATGTAAAGACATATCCATATCCCATTTCCTCTACTCTCTCAATTACAAAAAAGTGGCAAGTCCACAAAAATGTTCTAAGTGAAACATTGTTCTTCACAGTTCCGGAGCTGCATGATGACCACTCTTTTCTGTGGAAAGAACCCTCTTGGTGATGAGGAGTCGTCATCTGTGTCCACCAGCAAGACGGAGGTGTCCTCTGTATCTCCAGCATAGACTGAACTTCTTTCACGATTATTTTCTTTTAGCCAATGACCAATTTCGACATCTTAAAAAAAGAACAGAAAAAAACAGGGTTGAATTAGTTGATGCTTCTTATTTGGCTGTGTTCACTATTATTACCATTAAATTAGCTCTCAAATATCAAGTATAATTAAAAGGCCTTTTGGCCTTAATGGGTTATCAATAAACTTTTTTATGAACTCCGACGCTAACATCTTTGGCCTAAAATGTGTATATATTTTGTATATAATGAACAAATGGATAGAAATAAATATTGGCATTAAAAATGTCTTTGTTTTTATTATGAAGTTAGTCAAATTATTGAAATTAGTTTACCATTAGCAGATTGAGCACACTATATTTTTAAATCAAGGTATTAGAATGCAAACAAATTCATCAGTAACACATCTACAGTATCTCAGTAAGGCTGGACACTGCAACAAGGAAAGCTGTTGTCTGCAATATTGTGGACAATGAGATTTACATATTCCATTTAATTCTAATGCCCCAACAACCATTCATTGTCTAATTAATTTTTTTTAACTTTAATTTTGATACAGTTTACATATTTTGGAGTGTAGAATATATACACATTTGAATATATAAAATATATTCCATTTGAATGGCAGACTAAATACGTAACAATAATAGCATCTTATAAGTACATTTTGTCATCATAAAGTTAGAACAGGTTTTGGTTGCTGCAATATCTAATGTCATCAGTTCAGAATATACTCTTTTTGAGGACTGAACATGAAATTGTTTGTGTGGTAATCAACTTTATGCCACAATTCTGTTGGTTAAACTTGACTTGTATTGAATAAGAACATTCAAGTTTGGAGCAGTGAGATTTATTTTAATAAGGCCTGACCAGGCTGAACATCAGCATTTGTCTTATCATTCTGACTCCTCCTAAATGTCTTTAATGTGACCTTTAGGAGGCTCAGACAAAGCACTACTGGCTAGAGAGAACAGAACAGATGCAACTCCAGGAATGCTCTCTCCAAGACAGAGCAAAGCAAACACAGGTGAAAGGTCAACAGAACTTTGGCAAATGGTCCAATAATGAAACTGTCAGTCAACTGACCTTGTGGAATTCAAGAAGAGTATAATTAAGTAAATAAGTTTACCCATGCAGCGTTCTTGAGGATATAATTTTGACAATCTCTCATGCAGCATACTCACAAGATCATGGTCCACCTCCTAACAGTTCTGAACAATTTCTTGTTTGACGTAGGAACAGGTCCTAGGCTAAAACTTTAAAGGCTTTAGTTTGGATGACAAACTACAGCTCAACAGTTTAAACACATAAGCTCATTTACCTAATGGCTTGCTAGGCTATTTATTGGAACAGCACCATGGCATTATAACACAAAAAAGCAGGAAAAGCAACGAGAAACACTGAAACGCGATAAAAAGTGATTGTGAAAGTTTTCACAAATCAGGCTCAGTCAAAAAACAAAACAAACAACAACAAAAAAGAAAAAAAAACGTGATTTTGTATTTCAGCGGTCTGCGTGTTTATTAGCCTATAATTGACGTTAAACATGAAGAAACACCGGTTTCGGACCGTAGGACCACTTCACATTAATTCACAAATCATGAAGAGTGACATGTGATATCATTTGTATGTCTACAACAGTGCACTTCTGGGCCAAACTAGATCTGAAAACCGTCTTCACTGCATTCACCTGACGCCTGCCTGTCGATGTTTGCAACGCAGTTACTTTGGACGGTGTGGCTGGATCTTTGACGGTGGATTTCCTGTGTTCTCTTTGCTGTTTGGGGTCCTGCTCGTCTTGGCTTTATGGAATTGGAGACAAGGGTTGACCAGGGTGCCGTCACTTTACAACGGATTACACTGTTTATCTCACGGCTTATTTCGCTTGGACTTTGTGTCAGACACGTTGCTCCTTATTCTCACTCCGAACTATGTGTTTAACTCAGATTGTTCTGAATTTGTGTGGTGGATGATATTCATGTGGTTTTATTGTTTTGATCCCTTGTTCACTGTTTTGAGCTCTAGAAAAGATATAAATTGTAGGCTATAGCGCAGGCTACATGTTGTATGTCTCAGCTCATATTCAGCCCAAAATAAAAACAAAGAAAAATCGGTAGCACTTTATTTTACAGTCATGTTCCTCATGTACATACTATGAACTTATTATAGTAATTACAATAACTATGTAATAACTAGGTACTAACCCTGAGCCTACCCCTAAACCTAACCCTACCCCATGTGGTTACCTTGTATTACCAGAACTTTCTTAGATAAATACACTGTAAGTACACTATAAGTACATGTTAGTACACGTCTCGAAAATAAAGTGCAACCGAAAAATTGCCCATATAGACCTATACGTTTAGCTATTTTATAGCTAGTTTGCATTTTGACATTTTCACTTTTAGATCATTTCAGTGCATCTGTTGATCAGGTTTACAAAACAGGTCTGAAAGATTTGTTCGTGAACATGACTCTGATCAGTAAACCTCTTAAGTAGGTTATGTAGCAATGTGCCACAGCCAGTGCAGATCCAGAATAGTTTTTAGGGGGGTACTAAAAGAAGGCTTTATAATTCTGAAGAGGTGCTAATGAAATTAGACATCGAAGCAAGTAACTTGTACAGACTCCAATTAACACCACATAGCCTAAATTTAGACACAGCATATCCTCAAAATGAGTTAATTCATTCCTAACTTAACTCAGACCATACATCTACTATGTGTTATTTTTGGTAAACAGGCCTACATAATTCCTATGACCTACTTCCAGTTGTGTTATTTTATAATTTTGAAAACTTTACTATTATTTAAAAATGTGCAAAACACTCAGAATAAAGAATAAGATCAATAATAAATACATTACGCCCTGATGAAACAGCTGTGCTGACATAGAACCAATATTGCATTAAGCAAATTCTAAATCATTAATTGTATGAGCTTTTTTTTTATGTAATTTTGCCAACAATGGGCCAGCACTTCTTTTCATGAACGATATAAGGACAATATTGCAGCCTCCAGCTCACTACTGTATAGTAGGATTTTACCTAAAAGAAAATATCTTCTAATACCATATTTGGCATATAATTTCAACAATTTACATGATTTTTACAACGACTTATGTTTATTGGATAAAGAGTTTTATAAATAATTTTATAGAGATTGCATCAAATTCTGTCATAATTGTACTTACCCTTATGTCTTTCAAAACCAGTATAGTCCACGGTGCTTATTTCCATAATCCATGAAGTATAGACATATTATAAGGAGTGCCCAAAAGACTCATGGTCGTCACTCCATCACGCAGTACAAGTGTGTTTCCGAGTTCGGAATTCAAAGCCTCAAGGTGCACTTTCTCTCTCTGTTTCTCCCTACAGACTCTAATTTAATTTCCTGTTCTGTTCATTATCCACTAGACTACTATCTAACAAAGACAGAAACTATTAAACAATTAAAAAAAATACAAATATAGGCCAATAAAAATAACAATTATATATATCGCGCATTATATAGTCTTTTGAAGTCATATTATAATTTGTTTGAAGAGCTGACAATACATTTTTTATTAACCATCATGAAGTATTTCCTTTTTTAAGAAATTTAAATTGCATAAACAATTTTATATGCATTTTTTTTTTTTTTTTGCAAATCAGTGTAAGTGAAAATTTTAAATATTATAGAAATCTACGTATGTTGAGGTTCTGTCCACCTAAGTTCCCTAGAGATAGATGTAAAAGTTAAAATTTGAAATAAAATGCATGAGTGGTGATTTTTTTGTGTGATTTTAATATTATCATTAATGGACTGAACATACAATGATCACATTTCAATAAATAAATACAGCTTTGTTTATACGCACTTTGTACTGACAACCAATATTGTGGCCTAATTTTATAATCCTAAAAAGTCGAAGATCCCAAGCTTTACTGGGTGATTAGTCCAAAAGTGATTATGTCTGCTCTTATTCAAATCCCACATTATAACACTCTCCCTATCTTACGCGTCTGGATTTATCCCTTATAAGGAACCACAGAGGGATATATAAACACTCCTGATGCATCTTTGCAAATAAAGAGCAGGCGAAGAGTACCACAACAGCAGATTACACCTTTTATATCTGGATCGCTAGTGTGCAAAGATGAATGGCACTGAGGGAAACAACTTCTACGTCCCCTTGTCCAACAGGACAGGTCTAGTGAGGAGTCCTTTCGAGTATCCTCAGTATTATCTCGCTGAACCATGGCAGTTTAAATTGCTTGCTGTCTACATGTTCTTTCTCATCTGTTTGGGTCTACCCATCAATGGCCTTACATTGATTTGTACAGCTCAACACAAAAAGCTCAGACAACCTCTCAACTTTATTTTGGTCAACCTGGCTGTGGCTGGTGCCATCATGGTTTGTTTTGGATTCACGGTCACTTTCTACACAGCAATTAATGGCTACTTTGCTCTGGGACCAACTGGCTGTGCGGTTGAGGGCTTCATGGCCACACTTGGAGGTGAGGAAAATTGTGATGCTTTTATTTTTTATTTTTTGACTGCTCTGAGGAATTCTTGCGGTGTACAGTGGACTGCAATTTTGGAAAACTTACCTTGCAGGGTGTTAATGTATTTTTTATTGATTTGCTACACAGGTGAAGTTGCCCTTTGGTCACTTGTGGTGCTGGCTATCGAGAGATACATTGTGGTCTGCAAGCCAATGGGTAGTTTCAAATTCTCTTCCACCCATGCTTCGGCAGGAATTGCATTTACATGGGTAATGGCCATGGCATGTGCGGCTCCACCTTTGGTTGGCTGGTCCAGGTTGGTCAAATAAGGCATTATGCTGTCCAGACATTTCAGTGGACCGTGTTTTTTGTTTTGTTTTGTTTTTTATAATGTAAAAGCAATGTGTTAGATTTATTAATATAAAATTTAAAGCAGCACAATAAGGCTTTTTCTAGTGTAACAATCACACTGAACTTTTATGCCAATTTTAATAATTTGCATTAAAAGTGGTAGTAAATTTTTCCTGCCTAAGTGCAACAGAGATCGAATTTCATGATTACTCAGAAATTTTCTGACATCAGGTGCGTTTCTTTAACAGATATATTCCTGAGGGAATTCAGTGCTCGTGTGGACCAGACTACTACACCCTGAATCCTGAATACAACAATGAATCATATGTCCTCTACATGTTCATCTGCCATTTTATACTGCCAGTCACTATAATCTTCTTCACCTATGGACGGCTTGTTTGCACAGTCAAGGCGGTATGAAATGTCAATTTAAACATTCCTGTAAATTACCAGTTATTAGAATACTATGTTAACATGACAATCCTTATAATCATATGGTCATTTTACTCTCTTAGGCTGCAGCTCAACAGCAGGACTCAGCATCTACCCAAAAGGCTGAGAGGGAAGTGACAAAAATGGTCATCCTGATGGTTTTGGGTTTCTTGGTGGCTTGGACCCCTTATGCCACTGTTGCTGCCTGGATCTTCTTTAATAAGGGAGCAGCTTTCAGTGCCCAGTTCATGGCTATTCCTGCCTTTTTCTCAAAGACGTCAGCCTTATATAACCCTGTCATCTATGTGCTGCTAAACAAACAGGTTAAACATTTATCCGCCTTGTCCTACATATCCCAGACATCCCTTTCTATTTCTTCTTTATCTTCTCTCTCTATTGTCTCTATTAAAAATGAAGCATTGTTCTTCACAGTTCCGGAGCTGCATGCTGACCACTCTTTTCTGTGGAAAGAACCCTCTTGGCGATGAGGAGTCATCAACTGTATCCACCAGCAAGACGGAGGTGTCCTCTGTATCTCCAGCATAGACTTTTGGACCTCTCACAGATTATGTTCTTTTAGTCACTGACCAATGTGGGCATCTGAAAAAAGCTGGGGGTGGAGAGATGTGGGGGGAGACAGTTGAAATCGTTTTTTGTTGTGTTCACTATCACCATTAACTTGGTGAACGCAGAAGACACATATATTTGGTGTGTACAAATGTTATCAGTGAACACAGAAATTGTGGTTTTATTTTTGTGTGCCGGGGGGGCAAGCATTTGTATCTTTTGCCTAAAATGTACATATATTTTGTAAATAATGAAAAAGAGATACATAGAAATAAATACTGGCATTAAATACTGATTTTGTTTTCATTTTTAAATAAAATTACAGAGTATTCTAATTGCTCCCACATATACGATACTGAAAATGATATCGAGATATAGACTATCCATGTAGTACTAGAATACTATTTGGTCTTATAGAAAAAGTTTGCAAATGTAGAAAACCCTTTGGAATGCTCAAAAGAATTAACATAATTACAGTCCATAAATCACATTTGTTTTAGCTGACCCAGTTTGAAACCCCAAAGAAAACCTTAGTGAACATGTAAACTCTATTCTACTCTATTCTAAAGTTAGAATTGTTCTAGATTGTGGACTGAAGCAGGGTGAGCTATTTTAATGAGATAAACAGGGTGAACATCATTCAGCACCAATTTCTCCTCCCATTCTGATCCTGCCAAAAGATCCTGATGCGACCTTCATCTTAACACACAGTGCTATTGAGCAAACATTAACTGCTACCAATTCCAGAAATAAGTTTTCTCAAAAATAAACAAGAATCAGCAACACCTTAGGTCCATGTCAAAAATTACCCTTTTGGAATCCACAAAAGTAAATGAATAATATATATATTTTTTCAAGTCTATAGTACAATCCATTTAAACAGTAGCTAGTAGCTGTTTGTTTGTTCAGTTTAGTATACTAATGAAAATGTTTTCATAAAGGCTGAAAATGGAAAATCCATGGTCCCAATCATGTAGTTTTTTTAAAAGATTTTTCAAGCATTCAAACTAGAAAAAATAGACAGCAAGCCTTCAAGTGGATTAAAGCTGCAGTCGGTAACTTTTGACTCTCTAGCGGTTAATAAACAGAACTGCTTGCGTCTTGTGGAACAACATCGCAGCCGGAACTACTTCTCTCTGTTTATGTCTATGATGAATCACAAAGGTACTGGGTTAATCCGCCGTGGTACCTCCGAAGCAATCTAAAATAGTCCGAATATAAACACTTATTATAGGTGCACCCTAGTGATTCAGGACAGGCTAAAAACACGGTTTGGAAAATGGATTCATGGTGTACTTGCTTATTATATACATTTTTCTACATTTTAAACACAAACAAAGTTACGGACCACAGCTCTGATTGGTTGTTTCTTAACGGGAGCGATGTATAGAGCATCACAGTCCCGCCCACAGCCCGAGAGAGCTCTGGTGCCGGAAGTAAATTTCCCATTCATTTCTCCCATTGACTTTCGGAAAAATCCGTATCTAAAGAGTTTTATAGCATGTGTGAGGATAACCAGCTACGGCTGAACTCATTAGCATATAACATATCATTTCGAGTGAAACAATTAAGAGAAAATCCAAAAAAAGTCAAAGGTACAAGACTGTGTACATATTTTCATTTCGAGCGCAGGAACTACTCATCCCATAAACCACCGCGCCTCATTGAATTCGACTGGAGCCACAACCGCGAACGAGCCTTTTGATCGACTTCCAAATCTGATGATGGCTGATGATTTTATTTTATATAGTGAATGTAGTGAATTTACAATCGTGTAAATAAATAGTGTTTTATATAGGTATTGTGTATTGTGTATTTTTATATTTAACATCGTGTATTTTATATATTGTGTGCGTGTGTGAAAGTGGTTAACGTCAGCAACATGGTGCAGTGCTTTGTACCTGACTGCAATCACCGCTCAGTAGTCAACACATGTCTTTGGCCATTACACAAATGTTCAGTAAATGCATAAAAAGGTATGCCTAGGCTAAATATTGTTTTGACAGTGGCATTGTAAAATGCTTGATATGACTTATACCATATGAAGGCTACAGTAGTCTAGCTAAGTTATCAACCTCCCTGCAAAACTCTCATGGCAGCCATGGAGATCATGATTGCACTGATAAGGGCAAAAACGCAACACAGGTTTTTAATTTAATTTAATTTTTTTTATTAATGATCTTCAGTCTTCACGGACCTTCGCGTGGTTTAACCAGACAGTAACACGAGCTCCACCAATCAGATGCATCACTGTGGGATTGTTCAGGATTGTGGGTAATGAAGTAATTAGCCAAGACATCGCGAATAAAAGGCATTTATATCAAAACAAGGTTAGTGCCCCATGATCCTTTTGCGTTTAAATGATCATATACTATCGCTTAGTACAGCCTTAGCTGGTTTTAAGTCTACCATGTATGGTTACGTTTTTATGGCTTATACCCCAAATGGCAATGCAGAAATTGCATTGAATTTTTACTTCCGGCACCAGCTGTGGGCGGGACTGTGATGCTCTATTTCTGCAAATGGCAATAGGACCACTGGGAGGAGCCAGAGGAGCTTGATTTTTTCACAGATTATCTCATATTCTACTGTCAGGACATAATGACAGGTTTAACAAATATGTAAAAAATATATTTTTACAAAAGTTACCTATACTAAACAAACGTACATTTCCTGTAATGGACATTTTTAATTTTTTTTTTTGTTGTTGTTGTTACATTATCTTTGTGATCTACATCTAAAATTTAGAATAATAATTGTCTTATATTTTCAGTGATGTCTTCTCCTATACTTTTTCTCCAGAAAAAGATATCAGTAATCATGGCAGTAAGCCACTAATCCTAAATCTGAGAAAGGATGTGACACTTATGAGAGCATAACAGCACATGTTGCTTCAAGCAGCTTGACAAGGCTGCAAACTACAATGTCATTAATGTTACATTTGCAGAAAATAAAGGCTACCCTAACAACAGGAATGTTTTAAAACGAGGAAGACAAAATGATTACAATACCTTTAATCTCTTCAGTTAACTGCTGCCTTTGTTAAAATGACATTTGGCCTCCAACATTAAGTCAAAATTCAGACAAAAGACATTAAGACAAAAGTATAGTGCTCTCGCTATTATTTTCACTTGGACATTTCAACTTATTGATCTATGTGCTGCTAAAAAAAACAGTATGCAATGGATCAAATGCTTATTTCTAACATTTGTCTCACTAAGTGTCATTTATAAGAATTTATGAACTTGTTGCTTTATTGCAGCATTCTGATCTTATAAATAGGACTGAATGCACCAAGAATCCTCTTGGAGATAATAATGGATGTAATATTGACCCCTTATGCTTGACAGTAACATTTTCCACTTACTGCTGTATGTTTGTGTTGATGTTAATGTCTGTTTCTATCCCTCCAGAATCTGTCCTCATTGCACCTTGGTATCCTCACGGCACATTGCAGTCATATCATGTAAGTGTCACTCATCGAGCCCTGACACAACTGACACTTAAAGGATTACGAGATCAGGCTCTGGTTGTAGGAACGGCATTGACTTCTCAGTGGGCACGACTCAACAAGATAAAGATAAGACAAAGATTTACTTAAAAGCCAATTTGCAAGGTGCTTACCCAGCTGTGGTACACTAACCTGGCTGCTCTGGCTAAAGGAATTATGGGTTTAAACCCTGCATGGCGAGAAGCATGCAATAAATTTACAAGCAGTGCTGTCCAAGTTATAAGTTCTGTATTTAATTTATAAATAGTTAAATGTGCTAGATAAAGAGAGAGAGATTCAAATATTCAATATTATGACACCAGGCTTGTTAACACAAAAATATTCAGAGTCTGTATATTCACAAACAGGAATCTTTGCAGCCAAAATAAAACAATTCTCTAGTGATCTGGTATGGTGGAAACAAAGTAATTACCTGAAATTAAAAAAAAAAAAAAAAAACCTGTAATTATGGTGATGTTGTTGGTTTTATATGCACTAATGGTTGGATGGAAAACCCGTCCCATGTTGGGACTGACAAAAATCCCACCAATACCATGCTTTTAAATAAACATTTGCCATGTGTTAATAGAGGGGAGCTAGAACATTTGAGGCTGAACATTGCCAAGAAACAACTTTGTTATCACCAATTGTACATGCATTTTTGCACACACCATGGCTGAGTAATTTACTAATAAAGCATTCATAAAGCAGCCAAGTGCACTTTTAAACTGTATGTTAGATCAGTGATTTATAAGGAAGTAACAAAAACGTCAGCATGTCCAAATTTTATTTAATATTATGTATACTAAGATGCCTTTTTAAAATCAGTTTGATCCTTCACTGCCACAATTTTGTTCATGCATTTTGGCAGTTGGTTGAAAAGTATAAAATAGCATCTGATCTAGAGGGTTGAAAGATACATACTTTCAAAAATGGCACTGCAGAAGAATTATATAAAGTTTAATTATGTCTAAAGTTTGAATTTGTTGTTATTAGACTTAATGTAATTGGGCTTTAAAATGCAGTCTGTCACCTGGTTGTGGCCTTCAGACATTCACATTACTAGCATTTATTTGGCGACACCTCTAGGTGGGAGTTGGAAATGACAGTGGCTACCATATAATTGACTATACAGCATATAATTGACAGTGTCTAATATAATGGTGTTCTTTTTCATTTTTTTCAAACAAGCAAAAAGCACCCTGACCACTTTCTATGAACAAAACCTTTAAAAGTCTAAAACACTAACCTGTTCCAGAGAGGAGGAAAGAAATTCACAGAGGTCATAGAGAAGGCATGGATGTGAGTAGGCCTATTGTACATAATTACTCAGATAAACAGTTTTAAGCCCAACATTCAAAGTTTGACACTGCTTAGATAAGAATTAAGATTTAAGTATTGTCAGCAGCAACTAAACAGTAAAACACAAATATGCAAAAGGTATGGGATGCATATGAACCTTGTAAGAGGATTTGTGTGAAGGACAAGAAACATGGTGGTGGTAGAGCAGCAGGAACTGAAAAAGTGAAAAAAAGCGTTTATCATTTCTTATCCCCTTCTGTGAAAGATGCCCATTTATGCCAGCATCCTGCTATGCTATGCACAGTATTTGCCCCATTGTGTAGGTGATTGTGTTTGCATGTATTTGATAATATGAATATAAAATCAAATAAAGATTAGTTAATACTGAGGTTGTAAAAATCCTAACAGTCACAATTTACAAATAGAAATTATATCACTTTCCAGATATATCACTTTTTTCTTAGAAAATTACAGAAATTGATATTTTTAAACCTATATTTCAAAGTACAATTCTGTAATTTTTAGATATTGCTTCAAAAATGTTAAATGCATACAGTTCTGTAGTCTCTGAATTTTAAATTCTACTCTGTGTACTATGGTATTTACTGGAATAATTAATTAATAGATGGTAATAGATGGTGGTAACTGCAATTAAACTCATGTTCTGTACGTAGCTGTACGGTATGTTTTATCTTTAAGCCTATGACCACGACCCTGTCTAAGAGCCAGAAGTGACAGATGGATGAACAGAATGACAAAAACTGGACTGCAGTAGAGGAACAGCGAGGATCAGTCCAGCCTCCTCTTCATGCACACTTGTACCTCTTAATATCAAACACCATGACATCTTATTGTCGGCTGAGTCTATATGATTATGTTTGACTGAGTAAAACATAATTGCCACTGTGACATCACCATGCAAGATGTGAAGTTAATTCTGCCATTATGTAATTTCCTGACTTGTAAGTACTCTTAAAAGGAATAGTCCCCCCCCCCCCAAAAAAAAAACAAACAAACCTCACTCTTAGGCCATCCAAGATGTAGCTGACTTTGTCTCTTCATCAAAACGATAAAAATAAAAAAATTGCATTACATCACTTTCTCACCAATGTATCCTCTGTAGTGGATGGGTGCCGTAAGTTAGTATTTACAGTTTAAGAAATAGTTACATATTGTAAAATAAATAAATAAATACCGGCAATATTTACAATGTACAGCTTGTTTGACAAATCAAACGTATATGCATTACTGCCTTTCCATCGTCATTTCTTTCTGTCTGTTTTCTACCAAGCTCTTTAAATGACACTCATTGTACTCTTTTAGTCCAAGGCCTGTAATTGAACAGCTGTAGAGATTCTCAGTGGTATACTTTAATTTGGCACAAGCAACATGCCAGTGGCTAAAATCTCATGATCACCTAAAAGCTGCAATTTGGATCCTAGGCAGCTGCAAGCAGTTAGCTTCACTGCATTGCTGGATATACTTTGCAGATATAGAGATGTTAACCACATGGTTCTGATAGGACTCTGACAGGCCAAAAGATCCTAATTGCTCCCTTACACCCCTTCATTAAAAGGCTTAGTGGGGAAAACAAGTAGCTTCAGTCGTGGAGGTTGTGTCTTTTTGTAAAAGACACTGCAAACAAAGAAAGTGCACAAGCACAAACAGAATAAAAGAGAATACACTATAAGTCCCCAAATGGGACTGCTTCTGTGTTTTTAGTTGTAATTTTCAACTAAGATTGTTCACTTAACAATCATTGTTTTTCCAGGAAATCTGAATTGGTAATGGTGCATGGCATTCATCATGAAATACATAAAACAGCCATTTAGAGGAATAAGTGAATCATTTTAATAAGAATAATTTTATGACGCAGTCAGTATTACTAACATTTGTACAGTTTTGAATGCTACAATAAACTGGAACAACAGACTGACTTCATTGCGTTGGATTTTATCTAATCTTTTTGCATGCATTTCACTGAACACCGTGCATGGTTAGACAAAATGATTCATTAAAAAGATCTCTGACTGGACATTATTCTCAGTCCACAGGGTTTCCACGCCAGTCTTAAGGCAGGGCTCAAGCCATTTGCTTTTCCTAGGCATCTACTGGTAATTAGTCATTATTCATAGCAGAATATACATAAAAATTATACACTTAATTATACAGTAAACAAATAAATAACAGTATGCAGACTACATCACGTGATAGAAATATCAAACTCACAACGACAAATGATCTGTCTTAAGACTGAGAAAACAACAGCATTTCTCTTCTCTTTTCTTTCTCTGCTCCACACTCACACTCTCTCTCACATCTCATTAACAAAAATGAGAGGGCCTCTGGATGTGGGACTCCCCACCTGTCGGCACAGCATCGGCTGTCCTAGATTGGTTTGGGGTAGGCTGAATCCTCCGCTTGATAAGTCAAAACTCCCCTGGTTGTAGAGCCTCTGGCCAAAACCAGCTCCGGATTGATCAAAACTGGTTTGACTGTATTGCCTGAAGCTGCCGCGTTTCTCAGAGGGAGTTCTGGAGAGATGACGCTTAGTGGACTTATGCAAGCCTGTCTCTTTGTAGGCAAACCAAATATTACCAGCCCAAAGGAAGAAGTTAAAAAAACCAAAGGCCTGTAAGCAGACAAGGAGGAATTATGGAATGTAACAATAAAAAAAAGGTCTTTAAAAATCATTCTAATATGCTGATTTGGTGAAAATAAAAACATTTCTTATTATTATCAATGATGAAAACTGCTAATTATTTAGCTTAATATTCCTATCATTTTTATTTTTGTGCAAACTGGGATTTTTTTCAGGAAACTTTGATACCGAGTTCATAAGAACAGCTTTGCAAACTAATGCATCCTTTTTGCATTATTTAGCAAAAATGCATCTTTGCAAAATAAAAGTATTACTGACCCCATACTTTTAAATGGTAACATGTCAGTTGCTAATGAATTGCATATCAATACTGTGGAAAAATTATCTGCTCACCACAGACATGTTGAGATTTGTCCAGATGGGCTCCTGCAAGACTTCACATAAGTTCTCCTGGGCTCTGCAAGCAGACATTAACAGCAGGATTTGACGCACATCAGTGACCGTCTTCACCCCAGACAGAGTTTTAGCCCAGGCAATAGAGCTCACCAACCACAGGCTAGAGAACACTAAAGTCACCAAGAAATCCTATAGGGATTGAAAATAAGAAGAGTATAAACAGAAAGAGGGTCTTGATGATTTAACTGAGTTATATTGAGCTTTTCAGCACAGTTTGTGCTCTCAGAATTGTCTTTTACAGCGTACATTTCTTACAGAAATTCTGAAATACACTCACAACTACTGGACCTCTGTTCTTCTCTCTGTATTTGTTCTGGTAGAAGAAGTAAACGATTGTGGCCAAAAGGGAATAGAGAAAAGCCAGGACCGACACGGTGACGAAGAACTGTGCAGATGAAGCATAATCCCCTTCCAGAAAGACAGTCTCTTTCCTGGTTCCTTCACATAGAAGAGCACTGAAGTGTACCTCTTGCAGTCTGGGAAGAGAGAACATGTTCAAAACATGTCCTCTTTTCATTTCAAGCACAGTTTCTTTTGGTAATCTTCAAAAGCAGAGACAGTGGCTGATGATATCTGTTAAACGTCTTCTAAAAACAGTCACTCACTTCAACAGCAGTTACTGATGACATTATATGTATTTGGTAGTTAGCTATGATTTATTTATTCTACAAGTAAAAGTAGCCAATAATTGGGTGTTACTGGTTAATGTAATAGAATTTGGTAAAAGCTCTGGTGTTGTTACTGTTAACTAAAACGAAAGTCAGTAAAAATTACAAATATTAAAGATGTAGCCTGGGAAATAATATAGGTTGCATTACTAAAAACTAAAACTAGTAATAAAAAACATAAACAAATAACTAAAAAGGACAAAAAGGCAACAAAAACTAAAACAAACTAAAATGAAAACTGAAAATTTAAAAGCTAATTCAAAATATTAATAAATATTATAATAGCATATAATTCTAAAATAACAACATCATTTATTAATTTATGTAATAACAGAACAATTTATTAATTTATGAAAAAAAAGAGTAAAGAAACTACTGAGCGCACCATTAAATAATACTTTCTTTGTATAGGTTAAATTAGTCTTATAATTTTGTAATAATTTCTTTGACTAAATAAAACCAAATCAAGTCTTTTTAAGTAAACTTATAATACATATTTACAGTACAACATGCAGAATAATACTTAAATTGTATTTTTGGTCTTTAAGAACACTTACCTGAATGGGTAGTTGAAACTGATGCTGATGTTATTTTGAGTTTTATCGAAACATTCTACTTTAACCATAATCTGGCCAGAATATCCCCCACATGTTGCAAATGCTAAAACAGCAAAAAGCTGTGGGAGAAAAAAGCAAAATATTAATGAAAAGACCTGATGATATAAGCCTATGTTTGAAGGGGACAAAGATCAGCTCTCTTGACTCTCTATCAGCAGCTTTACTTCATCACACAAAGTCAAGACAAATTAACCTCACGGAACATTAAAACATTCTGTTTTAATTATCCTCCTGTTTTCTGATTTAAATGACCTCTCATCAACTGCTGCGCAATTAATCATGCAAAATTAGACAGAGATGTTTTTTTTAAGTGCACTAACTCTTGCAGTTATTGTAGACCTGGACACGTTTGTCTGACAAGTTGTCTGACACGATTTGTATATTTGTCACCGGTTAAGTATTGCATTTGGCGTAATGAATGAAAGGGCTGGAGGTTTACTGGATAAGTGCCAGGGCTTTGTGGACACAGGCGTTTGACAAGAAATGTGTCCTGATGAGACCCAGTGAATTATGCAAAGGTTAAATAGCCAGCACACCCAGAAACACACACACAAACATATACACACACACACTAATTACCTCAAATTTACATAAATATGCATGTATGTATATTTATATATATATATATATACATACATATATATATTTATATGTATATTTATATATATACAAATATGCAATCATGCTGCATTTAGCTCAACTCAGATTCATCATTAAAGTGTCAAAGAGCTGGATGGCATCGATCTTTTGCACATTTCAACAAGAGCAGATGAATTATTCAAGCAAGAGAGACTACAAACAGGGAGCCGACGCTGTTACGCCAAAGAGCAGCTAATTATTAAGCCTGATTCACCGATAGTCATATTTGCATGTATTTAAACACTATTTTGAGAATGCAACCATGAGAAATTGCACAAAATACTGTCCGAAATGTTCTTTCATTATACACTTGTGACTGTCAATTTGTAAGCAAAACTGATTACAAACTGACATACTTTCAAATCATATTATATTTCTGTTTGGTTAGTATTGAATAGAATTAAAAAAAAAAAAAAAAATATTTTATTTGATCTAAGTTAGCTAAGCAATGTTTTAAATAAGTTGTATAATTGTGCTGACAATCCTTAGTGAAATACAATTCCTAATACTTTAAAATGAATCATTACTTTTAGAAAAAGAGGGGTCTTACCGGAGCAAATATGACCATACACATTGATGAAGCAGATTAAGCATCAGCCTGTGTGTCTGTCTATAAAGAAGCGTAGAGCTCCTCTGCCAGCCAAATCCAGAGATACTGCGTGAGTGAAAACCATAGAGATGCTTCTACAAGAGAAACTGGCAATGTGTGTGTCTGCTCTGTGTGTCACACATGTACACACACACACACACACACACACACACACACACACACACACACACACACACACACACAGATGCACATAATAAGGTGCACACATGATAATACACAGAGACCCATGCAGATCATACAAATGCAGACCTATTGCACATATGTAACTACGCAGAAATTCTGTACATACACTCAGACTCACAGTCACTGAAAAATATACAATTAAGATTGTAATAATCTAGATCACCTTCACATCATGTAATCCTTAACAGATGTATCGGGCACATTACAGCCATTACCTCAGTTTTTTACATGCAGGACAAAATAAAAATAAGTAATTATGATTACAAACAATACATTTGCCACAGTAATGGCCCTCTATTTTCATTAATTATTGCAAATGATTACAGTGGTTCACGTCTGTGAATTTGAATTTTCAGGAGAATAATGTATTATTATAACATTCCAATAAGATATTTAATTACGTTGGCAAGATTGGTGCTCAAAATTAACTTAAATATTAATTTAATAAAAAATATATAATTTTTTGTTTGTTTGTTTTAGTATGAAATGTTTGTATTCACTCCATCTCAGCCTACTATGAGGACACAATAAGTAATGTACACAACACATATAGGTGTCGTTAATGAAATAGGGAATGTTTCTCTCATGTTTCTCTCCTGCAGCCACCTTGTCTTCCTTCAGCTATTATAAATGTTATGAATAAAGAACGGTGCACTGAAAGTACCAAACAAAGCAGGCATTGGTGGCTTCAGAAGATCTGAGCCAAATAGTTCCTTTGATCCGTAAAAAGTTCATTTTCAGAGCCAAGAGATAATTAGAGAGTCATGAAACCCAAGAACAGATTTGCAGTATAAAGAAGGAAAGAAAGAAAGAAAGAAAGAAAGAAAGAAAGAAAGAAAGAAAGAAAGAAAGAAAGAAAGGTGTTCAAGTGCTTACACATTCATACTAATCGAGTTACGTGTTATGTTGTTATACAATGCTGTCATCTGCTGTTTGAAGATGTTTCCTGCATGCCATTCATACAAACGTTCAGAATCCATAATTGTTATATAAATGTATAAATATTTATTTAAGTATTTTGTTTATTATTTAGTGTCAAACACTCTTATATTCATGGGCTTACTTACTCCATTATCACTGCTGTGACTTCAGTGTGCTTTCTTTTTCAATCTTGAATTAAAAATGTTCTGTTACTTTATTTCTCCACTAGGAGTGCTGTTGTGTTTGAAATGCTTAAAAATAAAAAGATTCAAAGCAGCCGTCCTATAAGTCGTCGTGATTTTGCCAAGTAAGACATGTTCCTGAATCAACATCTTCTGATGATCCTGGATCAACATTTTTTTCCAAAAATATAGACCCAATCCCTACCTCTAAACCTAACCTTACCCATAATTTATTCCCAAAATCAGTGGGAAATGATAACTGATTAACAAGAGCGTAGGAGCACCTAACTCTAGTTGTAATCCTAAAACAGAAAAGTTATATCTTAATTCTGATTGGTTGATTGGAATATTGTTCCAGGATCAACAAGGATCCAGGAACATGTTGTACTTGGTGAAATCGTAATGTCTCTGCCATACAAAAAACACACCTGAACAAGCTATTCAAAATTGTCTTTCATTTTACCAAGGGTGCACGCAGGTAAGGGTAGGATCTAAACTTTGCATGTCATCAGTACCCCAGGAACAACATTGCCTGATTTAAAGCAACTTTTTGGAAGCTTTTTACCTTTGAAATATCAGTTTCAAAATTATTCTGATGCTTCACTAAATTTCTAATAATAGTTCTGAGTTCTTTCGGGAAATTTGCTGTTTTTAATAGTGGATGATACACAATGTAACAAAAACAGCCCTTCATCTAAAAAGCTGCACTGAATGCCAAGAATTTCACTCATTATGTAGGCACTAGTGGCACAGAAGAACTTCACTTTAATTATTAAGAGTGAATAAGAGTGGTGAAGTAATGTTTCTTAATCTTTCCTGTTTCTGCAGGGTATTTCACAGGGTATTTCAGTGTTGACATTTGAAATAACCAAAACAAACACGCCCCTAACACAAAAGGTTCTCGCCTCTATTTTGATAGCGCCGCCTCACACATAAGCAAACCAGGCAACGATTAGTTCTGTAAAACAAAGTAAAACCAATGTTACACCGGACGTGAGCATTCTACTATAAAACTCATAAGCAATTCTACAACACAGAAGGAGGCTTTACATTTAATATTTCTATGAAATGATAATTTGGTAATTAATTATGCTTGTACTGATTATCGGAGAAAAAAAAAACAAATACACTGATAATACAAAAAGAGTTTCAGAGCGCCTAATAAGAGGTGTCATAATATGCAGCTAACAATAGGATTTTATTATGCTGCAGAAATGAGAAAGTTGCAGGTAATTTTGCAGGACTGCTTTATCACATGTTTGCAGTGCTGCACTGTTCAGTGAATCAAAGCGCTTGGTGTCTTTAGGCATGTCAGCTGTATTAATCTTTTATGTAATGATACACCACGATTGAATAATGAGTGAAGACTGATAAATTGTATTGTTCATAATTGACATAATAAACACAACAGCATCCTACTTATCCCTGTATGTTTATCTAAATGTCTTGTCTTCAAATAGGATACTTGTGTATATCCTGGTTTATATCTCTCAGAATAAGGAAAGAGTTGGTGTTTCCCGGTGAATGGCAGGTCTGAAACTCTGACAGCAGTGAGTTTTTCACTCAGCCTGAAGTGCTGCTGCTCTTCACTGCATATTTAATGACTCTTTTTCTGTTTTTTTCTTCTCTCCTGTTCCTGTCTAGCCTAGGAACAAGATGGAGAATAAAGAAAAGACTGGTTACATACACATTAAATACTGTAGCTAGAAAACAGAATGCATGTTTAAGTTCTAAGTTCTCTTTAAGTAAACTGATCTAAGCAGTGTTTTTAAACCTCTTGTCTTAGGTACAGCCCTTTTCAACACCATAGCATTATTATCAATATGATTGAAATTTCTATTTTTACAATGACTCATTTATCTAAAAATATTTGGTGAAAAACAGACTCAAAAAGTAATTTCCTTTAAATGTAAGAAGTAAAAAAAAAAACAGTTGTGCACACAATCACATTACGCCATTTTTCCAATAATCAACACTTGTAACACTAGCAACAGTTCGTCAACATCAGCATTTGAAAGCATTTGTATTGAGTTCAAAGAGCTCAAATGTTCAAGTTGAAAACAGAGGTGGAATCTAATATCTTCTGATGATGCACAGTTTATATATATATATATATATATATATATATATATATATATATATATATATATATATATACAGTCCTGCCAGCTGTTCTGACTCCCAGACTGTAAGTAGGTTTACATATGTAAAGGATTTGCCACTGATGATTCAAACACGAGTTTTTAGCAGTGTAGAGCAGTGCTTGTTGTTTTTTTTTTCTCAGTATTATGTTTACACTGGATGCAGTAAATGCCTTGTTTGTAATGGATTTGATTGTTTTTGTCTTGTCCCTCGGGTTTTCTGATGGGGACAAACATCACAGTATGACAAGGGGCGTAACATTTCTGTCACAGTCTTGAGGCAATCATCCAATTATAAAGCACTGGATATCTGGCCAATCAGAGCACACCTAGCTTTTTAGACCAATGAGCTATGTAAAAAACGATGCATTTCAGAAGGCAGGGCATAAAGGAGTAATGTACTCTATTTGGAAAATAATGTTTTTTTTAACCTTGAACCACATAAATACATTTTATTACACCAAATACACAAAACATTGTTCTTCAAAGCATCATCATATGACCCCTTTAAGTAACCTTAAGTTGAAATAGGTTAACTCACATTTTCAAGTAATCTGGACTTGCAAAATTTAGTTAAATTAGGTTAACTTACATTTTCAAGTTAACTGTGCTAAAATGTAGGTTAATTTACTGTATGTAGCATATTTTCTTAACTTGCCAAGTTGCAATAGCACATTTTTATATAAAAGACTTTGTTGTCCCTTGCTTATTATAAAATACTGAGGACAAAATCATCAAACATGTTGAAATCATAGATTCCAGAAATCTGTCGAAATGACATTTCAGTAAGAGAGCTTTTTAACCATGTCTGTAATGTGTCGACAGCCTTGCCATTGACCCACTGACATTCACACATCCAGGCATTTTCTCATGACTCTGCCTTAACAGACACACATACATGTTTTAATAATGTCACACGGTCAAGAAAGACTGATCTTTTTTAGATGTTCTTTACTCAGTGACATTATGGGCTAAAGAAACCATGAAATGACTTGACAAGTGTAGTTTTCTTTTCCGTACTGATGCATTTCCTATTGAAACTGTTTATATATATGTACTGTACTATATATATATATATATATATATATATATATATATATATATATATATATATATATATATATATATATATATATATATAATAGTTCAATGTTCATGATCTGCTATGTAAAAAATAGTGATATATGGGGAAGGAACATATTTGACAGAACATTTTATTGGACAAATATTTGTAAACTCCAAATCTAAAATGGTCCCTTCAGTATTTTTCAGTTTTCATGATTTTCAGAATATGCAAATTATATTTGCTCAGTTGATTGATTACCAGAGCACATTTTCCCACACTCCATTCTTCTCTGTGTTGTTTAATTTCAGATCAGTCTAATTGCTTTACAAGGAAATAATGTTTGTAAGGAAATGTTTGTAGAACGAACGTGTCTACCATGTCTGAATCTTGTACACATTGAGTAGTTTTTTGGAACAACTTTTCTTTTTATTTTATTATTTGTATTGTATTTGCATTTTTATTAATATGTTTACAAGAAGGCTTATTTTCACACTTTATTAATTCCCTCCCTCTATCTCTCTGTATATATATGCAATATATATCTCTCTGTATGTGTGTGTGTGTGTGTGTGTATAATCTAAAGGGCAATGTGTCTACTTGGTTTGATTTGGTTTGACACTTCTGAGTGTTCAGCATTAGTTTATGTAAAGAGAGTAAGAGAGAGAAAAGATGACTGGTAAAAATCCTGAAATACAGCAATTATGGAACTGTCATGGCTAAGGTGTTAAAGTCAAAGTAGACTGAGGGGGAAAGGAAATGAGCGAGGATGTGAAAATGGTAGGGTCAAGGCCAGCTCAAATCATTCTATTAATAACCCATTTTGTCTTTTTCTGCAGGAGAAGATATGGAGAGAATAAAATGAACTACTTCTCCCCATATTGTGAATTAATCACTAACATATTGTCAGATTTTTGTTATAATATGAAAACATGTAACATCCACACAAACACCAAAAGCACCCTCACTGACTTTATATTATTTATAGACTGTTACTGTACATATACAGGCTGTGGTCTTCAAAATGTTTAATGCATTAGACAATATATTCGGAGAAGCATGAGCTAACTTTAAGAATAATATAAATGCTGTGAAAACAAATGAATACAAAACATTACCAGAAATGGATTCTTCCTCCAAGCCAAAAACACTGCAAACCAATGATAGCTTTACGACACAAGTTCCTCCAACCTACAGAGAGATGGCAAAACATACATTGAAGCCGAAGTAAAGCACAGCCGAGGGAAACTCAATTATTGATGGTTAAAATGCAGAGAGAGTTCTGTTGCAGATGGAGTTGGGGGGAGGATGGGGTTTGTGACAGGGGATCTGGAGAACCATTTGTGCCAACATCCAGCGGAGAAAGCCCAAACAGGAAGTGCCAGCATAGCATCACTGTTCTGGAAACACCAGGGTTGGTTCCTGTGGTCTGGAACGCTGAACATGAAAGTGTGCTACAGAACATGAAAGTAGACCTCCAAAGATAATAATTTATGGCCTGTAGAATCTGATGATCAAGTTTCTTGACTGAACCAGACATAATGCAATCATTTGATTTGAGATCAGTAAAAAAAAAAAAAAAAAAACATAAACAAGTGGGTTGTTGTGTTTACTGTATATTTGCTTATGTTGCAGAAGGCCAAATTTTTCATTTTCATATTGGTTAGGTTCATTGACACATTCGAAGAGTTTAATTATTCTGAAATAAACCAAACACTTATCTATATTTAGCAAATGTGTGAACATGCAGATGTGCTTTTGGAGAGCACCGCTTTCACTGAACATCTGTTGTGATAGTCTGAACCATTGGGACTTTATATTAATAGTCTTAACTGAAAATTCACCGGCAAGCCTCACAGAACAAAGTGTGTGTTACAGGTATTTTCGTTATGGCAGTTTTTGTGAAGGATATTTCTTTCTATCCTTTTTCTTAGAATGAGGAGTCCAGAAGTCTTTGTATAATGTCAAATACTGTTGCTTTAATTTGATTTCATAGTGAGTGAATAATCTTGATAAATGATCAAAATGTAGGCAGCATGATTGGAGTACATTTCCTCATCCATCAGGAAAACTCCCATATGTTGTTCAATATATGACGACACATAGCCAGGGACTAAGTCTTGCCACTGGGCTGCATTTGATAAAGACAATTATTATACTTTAAGAATATAATACAGTACAGTACAATACAGTTTCTAAATCATATTTTCACTAAATGATCAGAATGATGTTTTAGTGTATTTGTTAGCAATCCACTGACAGCAAAACATATAGATGAATAAGCAGTGAGAGAGGATTCCAGCATAATCAATATTGTATAGTTTCAGAAACAGAATTTTTATTATTGTAACTTGTTCATGCTTGAAATATTTTATTATTATAGAGTGCTGCAGTTGTGACGTCAAAACCCGGAAGACACTGATTATTACATTATAATTATGAAAATTATTATTTCTTTTATCAAATTTAACAGTCTAATATCCAGTCCAGAAGTCTCTCTGTAGAATTAGAAAGCAATGTTCATGTTAAATATTGTCTATCTTCACTATGACTTTACTTTTGATTTCATAGTGGTTGAATAATCCTGATAAATTATTAAAATGCAGTCAACATAATTGGAGTACAATTCCCCTATCCATCAGGAAAATTCACATAAGCCTTTGGATATATGGCTATATTACTGTACATAGTCAAATATTAATTCTTGCCACATGACTGTGTATGATGATAAAATTTGTCACAGTCATGAGACAGCAAAAAATATTAATATGAAATATTCAGTGCTGTCAAAAACAAACTAAAATGTATTTGTTTTTGAAGGCAACAGATCCTAAATCTTTTACCTTGAATGTTATTTAACATGTCATCATTGAGAAAGAGAAGGCCTCACATAAGGGTGGGGCTCATCATAAATCAGACTATCCTTTTATCAGCTGACACCGTAATTTATCTGATTGTCTTTCTTTGTGTCTGCTCTTTATTCATTTTGTCCTTTTTGGCAACACAATTAGAAACACTGTATGTTGTGATTTTGCTGATCTGTGACTTGCTGCTCCTTCAGAAGTGACCCCAAAATTACCTTAAGACATGTTTCTTTAAGTAGGAAAACAAAGCCCTACCACCAATGTGCCCTTGAGCCAAACACTTAACCCCAGGTTGCTCCAGAGGGACTGTTGCCATAGCAAGGGAAGTCGCATTGGATAGAAAAGCTTCCGCTAAATGGCAAAGCTTGTAAGAACTGTTTGTCTCTCTAAGGTGTAAAAATGTAAAAGATTTCTTCATATTTAGCCAACAGTGCACAGACTACTGGAGAATGTCAAGTCTACTTGAAAAAATAAAAAAGATGTATTCAGGTTGACATTCAGTCACATCAAGTCATCATATTATTTGGACTAAAACACAGCCAATTAATAGTAATAAAATAGTAATCACAAGAAGTACACATTAGGTTACTTTTTAATAGCGCTAAAACTAAAATAGTGCATAACCTATATATTTTCTGCATTGTAAAAAATATTGTTCAGTACAAATAAAACAGATGATTAGAGTATGTGTTACTAGAAAATACTATTTCATTTTTCAAAATTTTAATTAATTCAGCGTTACTGCTGGATTCTTAGTATTTGTGAAATTTACTAGCAAATTCGGAGTAAAAAAAAATTCTACACCATTTTATTGTCATTATTAAATCGTAAGAAAATTCCATAACAGCGTATATTTTTGTATATATTATATGTTTTATGGTGTTCTAAAGATAGCCTACTAATTACATAGAGTTCACAATTGTTATAACTTCAAAAAATATAGTTAAAACATCTCATATGAAATATGCAATAGGGTGATGTAATATGCCAGAGGTCAAATGAAATAACACATTCTCGGTGTCTACTATCCTCACCATTTCTATGACCGAAATGACCCGCTCTCTCATCCAGCACCGCGGACAGCGCCTGCGTCTCACGCGAGACTCAGCAGGATGTGGCCATCATTCGCTCATTTCACTGCGCGCACCCCTCCCATCCTATTTCCTCACGAGTCCCTCTCTCAATGACTGGCGAACGAGGGCAAAGCACGGAACTCGTTTGCAGCAGAAGCAGCACCTTTGCTCTGGCCGTGTGAAGAGATTGCAGTGTCTGCTTCCGCACCCGAAGTGTTTCAAGATATTAAAAATTCACCAACAGTCGATTAGCCCTCTGAATGCCGAACGCTACCTCAACAAACTGACACGCTTCCACGCCGTAAACATCCCATCGTGCGTTTAATTCGCTTGTACGGTTAGGCGAGCGCTGTCCGAGAGCAAAAATGTTGGATCCATCCTCCAGTGAAGAGGAATCGGACGGGATAGTGGAAGAGGAAAGCAGAGAGGTTATGGCTCCTCAATCCGGATCCTCTCGCATCTCCCCCAGCAGGACCAGCGAGAGCTCTGATAGGCTCCAACCCGCCAGCCGAGGCTCCAGCGCGCGACCATCCAGCCCGAGCCCATCGGCCGCTAGCGAGCAGGAAAAGGAGGACGTGGAGAAACTGCAGAGGGAAGAAGAGGAACGAAAGAAGAAGCTGCAACTCTATGTCTTTGTAATGCGATGCATCGCCTATCCTTTCAACGCCAAGCAGCCTACCGACATGGCAAGGCGACAGCTGAAGGTAAGAGCACGAGGTGTCCGGGTCTCACCTTGAGAAAAACGTTATGCATCATTATACCCCTTTTATGTCATGCCATTATCAGCAAACATTGTACTGAAACCCCATGCATATGTCACGTGATATTACTCTAACGTGAGGGAACCTTTATAGAAATCACCATATCCTGCATGGGACGCCTAAAAAAATCACAGCCTTCATTTTCAGGCTGTTCAACCTCGAGAGGTGGTGTCGCGAGACCCCAAACCCGAAGGGATTCGTGCACGTTCGGTCAAATTCGGCCGCACGAGACGAGCTCTAATTATAGATATTCTTCAAGAGGCTGAAGGACCAAAATAAAGCGGTGTCATTGCCGTAGTACGGTCATGTGACTCGTTCACATTGGAAGTCAGCGGTTGCGTGCAGTCTTGCGGACATAGGATATTCAGTTCCATTTGCGCCATCACTCGCGCCACTCATTCATCTTCCAAGGTGACTTTTGGTGACAGATGCGAACACGGGATCCACTGTTCAGAAGGTCGAAAAAAAACAACGAACGTATTTGTCATGTGGCCTGATTGTGTAAATACTTCCTCGTATTTTATGATAGTAAAATAATAAAATACGATTTAGTAAAAACGACTTTACACGCGTTCTTTTATTATGCCGTTTTTTTTACTCAAAAGGCCGCTGATAAACAAGCTTAAATGAACGCAACAAATCTGTTTTTAGAAATTATCAGTTTTATTTGCATACAATTGACCTAAGATTGGAAAAAACAAAATAAACCAGTGGTAGTCACCCATCATAAAAATGTTTCCTTGTTAAGAGGTATCTTTTAGAGGTCCTATTCAATTTCCCTCAGTTATTGATTCAAGCTGATCCCATGAACAACATGCTCTGAAACCACAGTTAACAGCTTGAGTTACTGCTATTGTAAGTAACAAAAGGAAAAACATCTGTTCTTTTGTCCATTCTTATTCAGACATTCAATAAATGCTATTGCAGATTTTTAAATAAATTAGTAAAAGCTAAATATTTCAATAAATAAATCCTTTTTACCTGACTAGTGTTAAATTCACAGTATGTGAAAAAAGAAAAACAAGTCTAGTATGCAATTTGTAAATGTAATTTGGGGCATATAGCATGTGTTATGTATACGATAACAGGCCAATATAAGAATCTGTTTGAAAATGTTCCACGTGAGCTGGTGAGAACAAAACGAAAGAAAAGAGGAAGAAGAGGAGGAATTCGGAGCCGATTGCGAAGGAGATTTAAAAAACCACCGCTGCCGTCAATCGTCTTCAGTAATCTGCGTTCTCTGAATAACAAAATGGACATGATACGATCACACACAAGGTACTGTAATGAATTTCGTGAAGCATCTTTGCTTTGTTTTACGGAAAGCTGGTTGAAGTCTACAATGCCTGACTCGCTTTTCGAAATTCCTGAATTCACACTAGTTCGAGCGGATAGAGATAAAATGTCAGGTAAAAATAAAGGGGGAGGCATCTGTGTGTATATTAATGAGAAATGGTGTCGATCTTATTCAGTAAAATATAAAATATGTGACTCAAATGTGGAAATTCTCGGCATGACCTTAAGACCTTTTTATCTGCCTAGAGAATTTGGTTGTATTTTGTTGTTCGTGGTATATGTACCGCCCAACGGTAAACCATCTCAGGCAGCAAGCCTGATAGCGGACTATGTTCACGAACTGCAACTCAGCTACTCCGACGCACCTGTGATCGTACTGGGCGATTTAAACCAGTGCAAATTGGAGACTTTGTTGCCGGGATTTGAACAGTATGTAAAGACTCAAACAAGAAACAACAACATTCTGGATAAGTGCTTTGTAAATGTAAAGGATGCCTATGTGTCCAAATGTATGCCACCAATTTTAAATTCTGACCATAATGTTGTGCACATGATTCCCGTGTACAGGACTAAACTTAAAAAAAGTAAACCAGAAACGAAAATGATCAGAATATGGTCGAATGAAAGTGTAGAACAACTGAAAGCCTGTTTTGATTGGACAAACTGGGACATTTTTGATGAAGGCTCACTGGACGAAAGAACTACAGTGTTAAATGACTATATCAATTTCTGTGTGGAGCTGAACATACCTACTAAAGAAATTAAAGTTTTTCCAAATAATAAACCATATGTGACTAAAGATATTAAAGAAATGATAAATGTGAGGAAAGTAGCGTTCAAGGATAAAGATATTAAGGTATTTAAACAAACGGAAAGAGAACTAAAAATTAAACTAAAGGAAACAAAAGAAGCTCATAAGAAGTGTCTGGAAAAAGCCCTCAAAACTAATAATACTAAAAAGGTTTGGGACATTATGAAAACTATGTCTGGATTGTCATCTTCAAAAAAATCCATTGTAACTGATGATGAACTTGGTTTTGGGAATGAATTAAACACCTTTTTTACCCGGTTTGAACTAATAGGCAAACAAGACAAATTCATAGAAACAACAGATGTAGTTCTAGCATCATCAGAGAGAATTGTCATTGAGGTTGAAGATGTTAGGAAAATGTTTCAATCTATCAATACAAAAAAGGCTGTGGGTCCTGATGGTTGTAGTGCAGGCCTTTTAAAAAATTTTGCTCATGAATTAGCACCTGTGTGGCAACCAATATTTCAATCTTCAGTCGACACACATGTTGTTCCTGTGATATGGAAGACTGCATACATAAAACCACTACCAAAAATATCATGTCCAAAAAAATGTAAAGACTACAGACCAATAGCTCTTACCTCTGTAATTGTGAAATGTCTAGAGAGACTGTTACTCCATCATTTGGTTATGGTAGTTAAAGATAAATTAGATCCCTGGCAGTTCGCCTATAAGAAAGGCTGTAGTACGGAAGATGCAGTTGCTTCTTTAGTGCACATTATCTCAAAAAATTTAGACAAACCCAAAACAATTGTAAGAACTTTGTTTTTGGATTTCTCTTCCGCCTTCAACACAATACAGATTGACAGACTGGTGTTAAAACTTGCACAGCTGGGGGTAAATCCTTATCTGATTTGGTGGTATAGATCATTTCTCACTGATAGAGTTCAGAGAGTCATGGTGAATAAAACCGTGTCGTCTGAAATCATTACAAATGTCGGAGTACCGCAAGGTTGCGTTAGCTCTGCTATAATTTTTACTTTATATACTGACGACTGTAGAACGGACATGTTTAATCAGTATATTCTGAAGTACTCTGATGACACTGTCTTAATATCTGTGTTGAATGACTCGGATAGTTCTGAGGTTCATCAACAAGGTGTAACTAAATTGATAGAGTGGTGTGACAATAATGCCCTTATCATTAATACAAGTAAAACTGAGGAGATTGTATTCGGGTCTATGGCGGATATAACTCCTGTTTTTATTCACAACGAGACAATTAGATTTGTTAAGACCTATAAATACTTGGGAGTAATTATAGACGACATGTTGTCATGGAAAGATCACATTGATACTCTATGTAAAAAAACAAAGCAGAGAATCTATTTTCTTCGCCGTCTTAGGTCATTTGGAGTAAGAAGGCAGATTCTTTTGTTGTTCTATAGGTCTGTGATAATGAGCTTACTGCAATACTGCAACTCTATTTGGTATAAAAGTTTATCTGTTGCGCTAAAAAACAAGGTTTTTAATCAATTAAAAATCTGTTCAAAGATAGTAGGTCAGCCGCTTGAGAAGCTTTACGATTCATCCTATTATAAGAAGATGCTTAGGCTTGCTAACAATATAGTCTCTAATCCTACGCATATACTGCATAAAGACTTTGAATTATTACCGTCACAACGGAGGTATAGAGTTCCCAAATTTAAGAAAGTGAAGCTGAAAAATTCTTTTGTGCACCAGGCAATCCTTGCACTGAACAAAAACACCTAATCAGAGATCAAGAGTATTGGGACGGTGTTGCGGATGTATAAATGTTGTATGAAATGTATAATTGTACGTGCTAGAGTGAATGTCAATGTAGAATGTATGTTAAATGTTGTAAACATAAATACTGTTATGCAAGAAAAATTTCAGACACAGTCTGACAATAAAGTATAAAGTAAGTAAGTAAGTAAGTGTAAAATAAAAAAATAAATAAAAAAAAACATCTGACATTGTCAACATAGCAGGATATAGCCCAAGATTTGGTTATGCCATATGGCTTTGTCAGATGAGCACACAATAGACCTCATTGAAATACCGCATGCATTTGTCCCACAGTATTGTTATTCAATGCTATAGGCAGCCTCACATGAGGTCTAAGAGGCAATTATAAATATAAAAGCTTTGATCAATAACATGCATTGGAATACCTGCTGTTTGTCATTGAAAAAAAATCAAAGCTCTGATCTTCACAGTGCGTGCCAGTTCAGTTAAGTGAGTCTGAGATGGTGGTATTTGGGTCATTACAAAAAATCGCAAAGTTGAGTCACTGTTGGGGTCCTTTAGGTTCAATAGAGTCATTGCAGTCAATCACTTTAATGACAGAATAATCCATGTGAATCATAGACATGAAGGACACCTATCAAGAACAGGGTCGAAGGAAGGTTTAAAATTCTTTTTTTGTTGACTAAATTTAAGATGGATCTAACACCATTGGGAGGAATGTGAATGCTAAATAATGTGTCATCAGAGGCTTTGTTAAAAAGATTATCCATAGATTCATGCATCATGTCATGCTCTAGTTGTTTTAAGGTACACTTTTCCCAATAAAATTCATACAGTAAGTTAAGCAAAATGGAATTCGATGATAGCTATATGACAGCATGATATTTACCTGTTTAGTCACTAAATATAAATCTGAAGATAAAACATTGTAGGTATAAAGATAATGCCTGTAAAATGATAAAAAAACGACAAACATATGTACACATTAATGGTGCTCATTTTATACATCATAACATACTGAATCTGCAAACAGTGAGTTCAAACCATCAAAGATTCTTAAATTGAGATTTTTCTGGAGCGTCAGATGAAAAAGATAATTTAATGAAAAAAAAAATGCTAAAATTGGATGCTCACATATGAATTTGGGGATTAAGATATCATCACTAAAAATCATTAAATTATTTTTTATATCTTTGAGCTGCCCTACTTTATTTGCAGACAGCTTGACTAGTAGTTTAATGGGTACTTATTCAGCTAATGTGATATCAGAGGAGCTCAGGGGATTGAAGGTAATGGCTGTAGCATATGTCTCGTTAAGAAATCAGTTTTTCTATCATGAGAAAATCAAATCTCCTTTGTGGATTATTTTTTATGTGTATGGAGTATCTTGATTTTCTGTCTCTGCTTTATGACTGTAAAAGCAGGGACATATTATATGTTCTTTAGGTTCATATCCAAATGTCAATTATAATGTTACCTACAACATAATGCTAGGTCATGCCGGTGATTCCTTGCAACAAGGAAAATTGTCATTCTGTTCTCTAAAGTCATTCTAAATGTAGTTTAACTAAAGCCATATATAATGACATTATGCTCTGCTGTAATAATATAAAGCATTCTGTCTCACCGGAGTTTCACATTTATTTCCTTCACTTATAAATCACAGCCATACATTGGGTATATTATTATTACATTTGCGGCCAATTTTACATGCTTTTCTACTCCTGTGTATCACTGAGGGTACCTGCTGGCTATCATAACAAAACGTATTCAATTTTTGTTTATTCACAAAATACCTTATTAAGCGTCCAAGAATGCAGTGTTTACAGTAGAAAGCAATCAAATCTAGAATTAGATTTAAAATCTTTGGTCTTCTAAAAGGCTACCTTCCTATGTTTGGAGTTTTTCCATCCAAGTGTATTGAATCTAAAGGACTTCATTATTGTGGCTCACATCTTCAGCAAACTGCTCACTACTCAGCCTTCAAATGCTCAGCCAGTTCATTGTAAAATTCAATAATGTTGAATAAAGACTCATTGCTTCTATATGAGACACATTTCATTTTCTTTCCTAGTTTCAGTCCAGGTAGTCACTTGTACTGTGTGTACTGCCTAAGACTAATTTGTATGTTGTCAGCTGCATCTCCTGTACTCACCCTGTATCTGCTCTCATGAGCCTCTGGTCTGGGCCCGCAGCCTTTGCTTGAACCCCAGACGATACAGGCACATGATAAAGATCTCTCACCAGTTTTGTTCACGGGCCTTGGGGGAGGATAGAATTTCAATTATCTGTATCCTTCCCGTGTTTGATTTTCATCACTGATAGATGGTAGATGTCCCCCTTTTTTAGCAGATAAGGTGGTTTTGAAACAAGGGCACATCAGAGGCCCTTACACACTCCAGCTAAAAACTGAAGTGTTAAGATTAGCATTAGATCAGTACATACTTCCCTGTATGTACATCGTGCTGAGAGATCACTCCTCCTACTGGTGCTGATGTCAGCTTTCGAAGGCTTATTGTCTTTTACTTAACTAAGCAAATCTTTGTAAATTCAGCTGAATTTATCTACAGATAAATTTAAAAATTAAATTAAATAAATAAATTTATGCATTTAGCAGACACTTTTGTCCAAAGCGACTTACAGTGCATTCAATTTTTACATATCATGTGTTCCTGGGGAATCGAACCCCCAACCTTGCACTTGATAGTGCAGTGCTCTACCAATTGAGCTACAGGAACACAGATGAGGTCTCCTTTCCTGCCCTTTTCTTTTTTATGTTTATTTCAATCTTTTTTTTTATCAAGATTATTTTTTATCTTTCATACAATGGTATTCTGTTGTAGTTTTGCTGAAAACTGTTTCCATTGGTGGAGCAAAATAGACTAAATAACTGCCTATATTTTGTCTAAAATTTGTGCCAATTTGTGCGCCAATGGGCATGCTGGTCTAAAAAAGAGGTTTGTTCAGGTGCATTGCTGGTGCATTGCTATTTTAAGAAGCTGAAAATAGACTGCTCCATAGACCAACTCAAAGTCTGGCGCAAAGTTTTTTCTTTGTTATTTAAAGAGCGTGTTAGTATAGGTGGGTCCGCAATGCGCGTACACGCTGCTTATTAAACACAGGGATGCACAGCATCACACAAACATGCCAAATATAAAACATTAAAGGATTGCTATGCATAAGAATTTTTGTAGGCAAATTATATATATATATATATATATATATATATATATATATAAATGCCTACATGTCATAATGGACAGTCATCGCATGTATCAGAATTAGGCTATCTATTTGCTGGCAAACAAGCAGCTCTGTTTCATCTCGGAGACACGTTCTGTCTTGGCGCTTGCCAAATTACACCGTGTAAATAGCAAATCCGTAATGGCACGCAACTGGCTCTTAAAGGGAATGGAAGATGAGACTCTGATTGGTTTATTGCACGTTAAGCCCAAAAAACACCCATTACTCATTAAGAGAAAAGGGACAACCCATTTAGACCATGTGCCCGGGCGTGCCAACCTTTTTACCATTGTTAAAATAGCAAAAGTATATTTGGACAAGCCCAGAGTGCACTTGCGCCATGCGCTTTACACTTTACATTTAGATCATTAAAATAGGGCCCTTAATGTTTCAGAATTTGCTGAAACGTGTTTAGTGAACTGGTATATTAATGCATTAAATACATAAATATGTACATTAAAGATCTTGGCAGAACTGTTTTGTTACATTTTACCATTCCTAATTGGAGTCAGGATCAAGCTTATACAGAGATAAAGAAATACACATCACTTATAGTTGCACATCTGCATTATTTTCTGCTGTTGTGTGCATTTGTGTGGGATATCACATGTTGACAGCCTTAGCTTGACTATTGTTTGTGTTTCACAGTCACACCTTGTAAAGGCTGTTGACCTTGTGAAAAATGGTGCAAAGGGACTTTAGTGTTATACTTTTATGTACAAGCCTTTAGTGATGCCTGTTTGAAATCTAAAACCTATGCTGTTTACATACAGTAAATGTGTGAATTTTATCACACACAAATGTTTATGAATGAATTGGATGGAAATTTACTGAAATGCTGGTCTCAAATGAAATGCATCACCTAGATACTTTTATTAATGCAATGTCTTGTGTTCACATATTAAAATGAGGGTCTGTTTATAGCATCTACTGAGAAGAATTAATGCCTGTCCCACATAAAAGGCTTTAGAAACCAATTAAATTTCTGCATTGTTGTAGGGCTTGCAAAAGAAGATACTGATTTATTTATTTATTTATTACAAGAGGCAAGACCAGGAAATATGGGTGAATAAGAAATTAATTAAACCAAACCCTGTTTTTTTTCATAGTATTTAGCACAATCAAACTCAAAGAGATGGACCCAACAGGACACTATATGGTCTAAGAGCCCCACTGGGTTGGCCTGCTGGCCACATGATTTTATTCTTTTTCAGACAAGAAGGAAAACCTGAGCAGCTTTGTATGATGGATGAAGTTACCATGCCTGCATCGAGTTGCCAGTCTCACAAATTCAGTTTCATTCTCCACTGATTTCCAATTGAGGACTTTTACGGAGCGACACTGCCAGCATGTATTGTATTGTGTGTGTGTGTATGGTTGTGCATGTGTGAAACCTCTGTCGCAGTCCCACACACATGTTGAAAGGCTGGTCAGATTGCTAAGCAAAAGGAGAGCTTCTTATCAGTGTGAAACATGAAACTAGCAGATGATGAGACAAGAATTTTTTTTTTTTTGAGGATAGACAGCTATAAAAAATGTCATAATCTATGATAAATTTCAAAAATATGACAAGACCAGATATTAATAAAACAAATTGCTTGATACTTGTCCATTTGAAGTTCATGGTGACTTTCATTGCAATGACATCTTTGAATAATGCATACCTTGAAGAGACCAACTTTCATAAATCAACTATAGTTTTGTAGAGCAGTGAAAACTTAAAAATATGAAGCAAGAAAGACATAAAAATCCCCCAAGAAATATAATCAGTCTCTTTTGGTCTTGTCTGTGATGGGCTTTGATGTGAAAAACAAGATGTAAAACAGAATTTGCATTAATAAGCCCAAATGCATGTCACTAGAAATTAAAATTCAAGTGATGCTTGGTTTATAAAGAAAAAAAAAAATTCCCAGACAAATGTTGCACATACCGTATTAAACAATCTGTAACAACAATAATACATTGTGGGTTGTGATTTTATGAGTGATTTAATTAAAAACAGGTCAGTGGGTGAGGTAGATTAATGGGTCCGCGTTATATTTGCTATTTGTGTGTGTGTGTGTGTGTGTGCACGCGCGTGGGCGTGGGCATGTTTTTGTGACATACCAGGACACAACTTTGTATGTGTATGTGTGTGCGTGTGTGTGTGTGTGTGTGTGTGTGTGTCAGATTACTGATAAATGTATTTTAGAATACAGTTATGTAAGCAAATTCTGCATTTTTTTCACAATGCATGAAACCAGATATTTGCTTTTAAACATATCCAATAGTTTGCACTGCAGTTTGAACAGACAAGCCCCCATCTTTACAAAATAGAGCCCTCAAAGTGTCAGTGTTGCCAAAAACAAATAGCATTAGTTCACAACAAACTAACAACTGACAATGAAGGTAAATATGCCATTTAATGAGAATATTTCAGCTGTCACACTGTCAGACTGGCATAAATGTCCAAAATGATGGACAGTTAGAAAGCACATCAAAATCTTCTGACTATCTCTGCTTGACCTATTTGACCAGTAGTTCTTTTCTTTTCCTTTTTTAATTTACAGAGACATACAGTAGATGTGAGAATTGTCCACTAAAAATCTATCATTGTAAAATCAAAATCATGTGCACCATACATGAAGTTACAAAATGTTACAAAAATAGTCTGCTGGTTGTTTATGGAGATTCCAATACTATATTAAAAAAAATATCTATGTTATCATTAAAATAATTTAAAAAATAATTTAAAACAATAAGGAAATCATAGAAATTAATGTTTAATTTGAATGATTCATAATAGGGAAGGGACTATATAAGGGTAGAGGAGAGACACGGGTCTGTTTTGAAGGGAACAGGTTGGGGAAACTGCAGTGACAATGACAATAATAGAGAGAGACTGGAGGTCAGACAGGAGATTAGGAGGACCTGAGAGACAGCAGCGGTTATGGCAGCTGGATGAAGCAGGAGTTAGTTAGGAGAGATAAGAGGATGTTTGATTGAAAGGCCAGAGCTGGATCTCCTCTGAAGAGATTTGGAGATTCTGAAATTACCTTATTAATATATCAGGGAGAGAGGGATGAAATTTATCGGTTCATTAAGCACACTGAGAGAAAATGGACAGGTGAGGAGAGAAAGAGAGGGTGAGAGACTGGCAGATTCATTTTGTCAGAAGTAATAAACATCCAGCTGGAAGGTCCTTAAACCTCCTTTATATTACAGGTTATTCACATCTGAGTGTGAATTATTAAACAGTGGAATAAATGGTGCCTATTTTTAGTGCTACTTTAATTAATGTATGACCCAGCTCTGGGGTAAATTTAGCTTAACTCTCTTAAAATGATAAATGTAGATTTATGAATTATATTGATATATATAAAAAAGCTAATTATATCTAAATTTGCAATGCATGTAATATAAATATAACATAAATATTACATTTGTGATTTTATATAATCTAAATCTAATTTAATACAAGGTCTTTACAGAAGCTGAAATTGATTATAAATAATGTAAATGTGGACAACAGAAAATGTTATGCATCCATATTCATTAATCAATGCTCATTTTGAAGGCTGCGTTTGAACTTTTGGAACAGTGTATTTACATTTATAAAGAGCCAGAGCAGTGTGTGTTTGAACATGTTTGCTTTTGCTGAAAATGTGTTGATATTTGTTAAAATTTTTAGGGGCATTGCAGCATGTGTGGAAGTTTGTGTTTGTATTGGTTTTGTACATGTGTGATTTTTTTATGGCTATTTAAATAAGTGTTGCTCCAAGAGAAATCTGAGAAAGACAGCGATATAAGTGACATCTGCTTGAGCAAAAACTATTTTCTGTAAATATTAAGACTGAATAAGAGACCCAAGCTATCATAAAGTGCATTTACATAACAGATGGGTCAGGAAAGGAGGCAATGTCTTTTGCTCTCGCATGTGCATTTGTCTTTGGTTGGGTGTAATTAAGATGATATCTAAATATGAATGTGCGTTCACACTTAGATTTCAGGAACTATGGATAACTTACTTCTGCCCTAATGAAGCTCCTAATGAGACTTCTAATATTTATGCAAATAAAGTGTCCTGCCCATGATCAATTAGATGTTGCTATTCAGCACTAATTGGCCTCTCATATTTGTGCACTTTGAAGATAGACAGCTCAATTAGGGGTGAGAGATATAATAACACGATTCTCTAGTTTTTACAATGCAGAAGCAAGCCAAAACTAACTTTGATTTGGCGTACAAAGGAATATGTTGAATTTGTATAATTTTAATGTGCAACCAAGGCTAAATAAATTATTCATTTTTAAAGCTATTTGTAGATTTGGACACAAGTCAATTAGTCAAGTGGGAACAGTTATTGGCTGTCTGATGCTGGGAATCTCAAAACTGCCAGTTAATCAGTCTGGCCAATAGGTCTATAGCTTTGAGACAGAACAGTAGTTTAGATAAGTCTGCAGGGTTTTTTTGCCTAGAGGCATGGAATGTAGGATGAAAGGAAGTAGTATTAGCCAGAGTGGAGGAGGAGGATAGTGTCACAGTCTAGTGTGATGAACAGCAGTAACTAGCTGTTGTGGTCCCTGCCTGGACCCTTTTTCTAAAGCATGTGACAGAATTTTCTCGTGCCATCACCGCCACACACACCCACTCTCCAACTTGTAAACCAGAACATACACTCTCTCCTTTCCTCCCTCCCATACAGCTTTTTCCATATCCTATAATCCATTAAGCATCACTAGCACTCCTTCCTTTCAGTCCCTGTCTCTCCCTTTTCCTCTATTTCCTGGCAGGTCGATATGACCTTCTGTTTTTCTCAAGGTCTCTATTTCAGCATTGAACACATGAAGAAAGCATCCATTACATTGAAGCATGAAAGCTTCCTCAAAACCCCATTTTATCCTATTATTTTTAAGGGAGCAGCAGAAGCAGGCTTGGCCCATTTTGTGCATTAGATGGGATAAGACATGGCCAAAGGAGACAAATACACTCTTTTAAGAATAATCACAAAACATTCAAAAAGGGGACACTTTTTTAAAGGCATACAGAAGTCCAACTTCAAAACTCATGTGAAAAAGGAGAAAATTAAACAAATGACAGACACAGATCTTGGCTCAGGTCCACAGTCTCCATACCATACTCCCCAACAGCATCTGTAGCACTCACTACAGATTAGTCACAGACTAACTTGCCACCCCAATGTGTAAGCGTTTATAGACATTGGGTACCATTCTCAATAGTTGTAAAACACCACAAGAACAAATTATTAAAAAGTAACAGCATTAGCTCAAACGCAAAACATGTTAGCTCTATTTCAGCTATAATTATTGAAATTCAAGAGCATAGACATCAGTAAATACAAAATGTAACCCCCATGTAATGCTTAACAGTAACATTTTCAGACTATGTGGTGCAAAAACAAAATACAAAAATAAAAATTAAACCAAATTTTAATTTTGCTCCAACAAAAAAACGGCCCTACAGCGTGTACGTCTTGTTCGTACAATTATGACCTATATTTATGTTTTAAAGTTTTAAAATCATGACAGTGTCGAACCTATGATCGGATATTGTCATATAACACAATTCTCTAGCAAATAAGCAATATGAAACCTAAATTATGATACAGATTAAAGAGTAAAAAGCATTAATATGAAAGTGTCTATTGTTGCCGATAGCGGCGTAATTGTAGCATATGCTCTAATGGGTCGTATTTCAGGGATTTGGACAAATGACCTATGCAGGCATATTGGTTGGAGGACATATTTTTTTGCTAAATTGTGACTTCAGAAATGATGGTTTGAATAAATAAAATCTGAATGATTTTATATTTTTCCTTTTTTTTCTTGCAATTTGCGTCGTATGCTGTACCACTGGCACAAGGTTGTGGCCATGGACTGTCACAAACGCTTAACGTTGCTTAAAAGTGGGGGAAGTAATTTTTCAAAAACAATTTAGAAAACCGATTTGGGCCGAGTATCAAAAAAACTTGTAGCCTATCAGCAGTAAGGGGCATTTCTACATTATGATGTGGAGGAAAGAGCGTTCAGTGCACAGGACGGACATTAGCCGAGCTGAGCGACAGAAAGATGGAGATGGTGGATAAAAACAACAGAGGAAAAGGCTTAAGGCAATAAGCCAAGAAATAGGGCCCATCGGATCAGCTTTCCAGTGCTGGAGAGAACTCAAGGAGCTGAAGGCCTGCAATCGGTTGCTTTGTTTCCTCTCAATAGTTGAGTAATACAGTGTCAGCTAAAGTCTGTCTAGTACACTGAATGCGACAAAGCGACCGTTGAAAATCATTAGAAATGTTTTTCAATGTGTCATAAATAGAAAGCAGCTGCGGTTATCTGTCAGGGATTTGTCATGATCTCTTATATATCTTAGATATGTATATAAATCTATGGTGTAGACAGCAGCACTGATTATAATGAGTTCTATAGTATTCTGTTGGGCTGCCCCACTCGTGTCTGGTGTAGACACGGTGTAACATTGGTTTTGCTTCGTTTCACAGCACTAATCGTTGACAGGGTTGCATATGTATGTGTGGGGCAGAGCTATCAAAATAGGGGCGTGACCATTTTGGGGTAGGGACATGTTTGTTTTGGTGATTTGTAATGTCAACACTGGCTACCAGAAATCGCTTACACCACCTTTAATGCATCCTACTGAAACAATGACACTGGAGGACACACCTTATTAATAAAGCATAGGCTACTATTTACAGACAAGTAGAATAGCTCAGAATATGAAAGCAATTAATGTGCAAAATACTTACAATTACTGAAGTTTTTTTTTTTTTTTTATGTTTGAAATTGTATTTTAAGTTGCCTTCAAAATCCACTTGGCTGAGGCATGTGCATGTCGCTTTTTTGTCAGAGAAACATTAGTTCTTCACAGGAGGAAGCCATCTTACAGAGTCTGTGTGTCACATGTCACAGGTTCTTATTTTTAGCTGGATAACTGGAGTTTCAGGCAAGTGTTTTCACACACACACACACACACACAATCATTAGCTTTCTCTGAGAGCGAAACACACACGCCCATCAACTAATATTGAGCATGCTGTGGTAGCTTTTTGTCACACAGTGTCTCATACTTTGATACCTTTCAGCTCACATAGAAGCACCAAAAACCTTCTAAAGGCACTCTCTCTGTCCGTCCATCACATGAGACTTTTTTTTTTCCATCATTTCCCCCACTTTACTCCCTTGCTCACTCTGAACATGTATTGTTCTTGCCTCGCTCGCTTCTGCCAAAGAAAAGTCTAGCTGTGGGCTCTGTTTTGAAAGTGTGATTAAAATGCTACGGTTTCACAATCTGTTGAAGCACTGTACTCCGTTCTGCATATAGATACTTCACCCGCACCCAAATCCAACATCACATAGTTTTATTGTGCTGTCAATACACCAATAGCGTGTTGATGAGACAATGTTCGTACACAAGAAGACACATGCGTACATACTATCTGAGGTCCAGGGATTCAATTAAACATATTGAAGAAGGCATCTTGGAGTGTTGTGAAGTTTTATGTAAGCAAGTGCAAAATAATCTGTTTGCATTTCCCTGAACACTACTGCTCTGAAGCGAGCTTCTGTTGCTTCAGGCTTTGTTTCTGCTAAAGTTCTGTATATGCTTGGGTTTGTTAGAAAGGAATATTTTATTACAGTGTTAGTATTGACTGTCAGCACGGCTGTTACTGAGAGTCATTTTTGCTTTTGTACAATAGTTCTGTAAACAAAACAACTGTTTTTTTCTTCTTCTTGTTGTTTTACATATTGTTCACAAGACTTAAATTAAAAGGATAATATATAATTAAAAAAAATAAAGAACAAGTTGGCGAATACAAAGTAGAAAATATCAGTATAGGGGAATAATTTGGGAATTTTATTGGGATAAAAAAACAACAACAAAAAAAGATCATAATATTGAAATACTGTAAATCTGAAACAAATAACTTTTTAAAGTCTTTCTTGGCTAATTGGTTTTTAATGCACAGCCAGGGGGCTGTACAAAAAGGTAAATTAAAAAGAAAGGCTATATTAAAAACATATTTACATGCATTAACCCATTTTACAAATTTGAAATGATCCTTACTGAATGTCTGTCTTCAAAATTTAAATCAATGTTTCCTTTTTTATGTTTACATTTATGTGTACTAAATTCAGCTTATGGCAGTAGCAAATTAATTAAATTATATTCATTATAAAAAATGTCAATCAGCCAGGGAATAAAGAACTGTCTACACTTAAGGCAGTAGATGGCGACCTGTGACTGACTTTGAGTGAAACATTGATTCATTCCTTCAACCAATTATTTCAAAATGCTAATAGCTGCATATTCAACAGAAGTGATTTTATGAACGACTCATTGAATGACTCACTGAAACGTTTGTTTTTTGTTGTTGTTCAAAATGCTGATTCTTTCAGGAACAAAAAAGTGACTTCTTGTGAATAATTCATTGACACATCCACTTAGCTGAATTGTTTAAAACACAGATTCAGCCAATTGCTCTACACCGCGACTGTGTTGTGACTACAGTATGTTTGAAAATAGGTTTGTTGACGCAAAAACAGACAAAGTAACCGGAGATATTTAGTCTAAAATGTAATGTAAATGTCATTTTGTTTAATAAGCTGCATAAACCCATTGTCAAATATCCGATGTTAGTGGTTTTTCTTTTCTTCATCCTCTTATTTAATTGTTTATCATAATCATCTTAAATATGGATGATGACACAAGGTTCAGTTATGCTAAAGAATTTGAATTTGAATGAAATTCAAAATGGAGATTTTAGGATGCCCTTTAACAGCATGTATGAAATGCTAAATTCAGGTTTTGTAATGTGTAATGATGTAATGTGCTTGCAGGGACTGCACAGTAGAAGGCTGGTCTCTCTGCCTTGTGGCTCAGAGACACCAAAACTAACCAGCTGCTATCTTCAGCACTGGCTTTGCGGGTTCATAGCCCTGCTCAGAGCATCATGCTAAACATAGAAACTGCCATGGAGGGACGCAGGGAGGGGAGAGGAGGAAAAGAGTTGCAGGCTGCAGGACAATGTAGAACACTCTGTTCCCCGTTGGCAGATGAGTTCCAGGGAGTCCAGTGAAGCTGGGAATGATTCATTATGGCAGTTTTGTGATGCTAGAGTTCCTAATCTAAATCTGCTTTCAAGAATGAAACCTGTATTCAGAGGGTTCATGTTATTTGACACTATTTGCTCAGTTTGCTGCTAGTATTTTTTTCTTTCAAGGATTTTGTATGTGTGTGGATGGTATTCTACATGCTTGTTTGTTTATTATCCTGATTATTAATTGCATCTACTGAACAGAAAGCATTAAAAATGTTCTGCTAGAAAGTGCGTGGCCCCTTTGGTATTTGATGTGTTGATATTCTCAATGGCACAGCATAATGAGTTTGTGTGGAATCACAATTACAGTATTTATCTCATTCATTCAGTTTTTACTCATAATAGATATGGAATTGTATAATATAAAGTATGTCTTATATCATCAATTTAAAATATTATTTTAATTTAAATTATTTAAATTGTTAATTATTTCATGATAGTATGTATTTAGCTATAGGCCAATACCTGTTTCCCAAAGCAACACATATTACTATTTCCCAGGAAGAACTATAATATAATGTAATATAATATAATATAATATAATATAATATAATATAATATAATATAATATAATATAATATAATATAATATAATATAATATAATATAATATAATATAATATAATGATGCATTATTTTTTCAATAGCTTACAGGAAAGTGTTGGAACCTTTCCAGATGCTGAAAGTACTGCAGAATATCATTCAAAAGCTTTGGGTCAGTAAGATTTTTTCAGAATAAATGTATTATTGCATTCACCAGTGATGCCTTAAATTGATCAAAAACGGCAGGAAAGACTTCTACATTGTTACAAAAATGTTAAGTTTTTTTCAAATAAATGTTCTAATTAACTTTAACTTTTTTTAATTCAATAAATGTAGCATTGATGAACATAAGATAATTCATTCAAAAGTGTCTTTCAAAAATCGTACAGACTTTTTATTTTTATTTTATCTTTTTTAATTCAACGTACAATGGCTTTAATCAAAATTGTTAGGACTTTTCTAAGATAAACTTTGAAAGCAAGTGAAAGATCCATTTAAGTTTTACATAATGTACTTACAAATGATTACGATGAGAGTGCTATATTGAATTTGGCTTTGTGTGTTTCATTTCAATTCAGCCTCTTGTTCCGTTTCATTTAGTTGTCTGGGTCTAAATTTGGCAAACACCTCCATTTTCTCTCCCCCATTCAGTTATGTAACATTTTTTCATCTACCTCTTTCTTTGATGCCAGCCAGACTAGTATGTAAGAAATTCAAAAAACAAATTTACAGTGAGATAACTTAAAATTAAATAAGGTTTAATTTCTTTTAAGATGCTAATTATTGAATGTAAACATGATACATCCCCCCTCTATGGAGTAACATTGAAATCACTCATCTATATTTAATCTCTCTCTCTCTCTCTCTCTCTCTCTCTCTCTCTCTATCTATCTATCTCTCTCTCTCTCTTCTTATGCATCATCTCTGGCCCACAGCAAAAGCTGCTGCACTCATGCAATTATCATAATTACTAATGACTCTGCAGTCTGCTGCTGAGTGTGCACGCGCGCACGCAAACTGAAAGAGTGCCGCATTTTATTCTGCTGTTTCTTCATTCGCACAATAGAAAATGTACACTTTTGTTTTTCACAGAAATGAAATGTAAATGACGCTTTAAATAAGATAAGTCTGCTGAAATGATTTGTTTTATAACAGGAGAATGGGTTCATCAGGTGAGGTTGAAGTAAATAGCACTGCGATAGCATTTCCAAAGAAGGAGTGTCTTGAGTCTGATTAGCTGAAGCTGAAAGAGACAAGTCAACAATGTTCGAGCCCTGATGAACCATTTTATTTCTGTCTTGTTAGGTGATTCTACCAAATTGCTCAGTGGAGAAATCACTTCACAAGCACAGTTTTCCATTCTCTTTTGAGATATTTCCTATTGAAACATGATGTTACAGTAGAACTAGATATATTGGTTTTTGCTAGTCAGTTGCAGAGGAGGAAAATACTTATTCTTGCTTTTAATTGGACAGAAATCGGTGTAGTCCAACATATAGGGCTGGTTGTTTCTTTCTTTCTGATTAAAACAAAAATCAGACTGTGATTTAAAAGAGCTCCAGGTTTACTGTACTTGTTTATAAGGCAAAATGTACCCATTTAAAATGAACTTGCACTAACATTAACCAATGGAACCTTATTGTTACCTTATTGCAGATTAATTTAAGAAATGGCATCCATATTGTATCATTGTATCTTTTAAATGGTGCAGTTAATGTTGCGAGCCAGTAAATATAAAGGTTATTATGGTCAGGTTCGTCATTATCATTTCAATGTTTTCGTCTTCTACCTTGCTTTCTTTAATTTCTTCATTCATTATTAAAGGTGCTACGAAATCAAAATGTACGTTTTGAGGTTTTTAGTCCGTGTTTGTAAGTTTTTAGGGCAATAGATATAGTTGTGTGCTTCAGAACATTGACAAAATAAACTTTTGACTTTTTTTGCATTTAAAATGTATAATCTTTCTCTTCATAGACAATGTGCCCTCGCTTTTATTTCATCTTCTTCCTCCAGTATGAAATAAGTCAACACAGGAAAGAAAATGGGGCCTTTAAACACCTGCATTCGATTGTCTTCATTATATATACAAGGATATTAGATGTTCATGTCATATGGAACATGTGCACACACACACACACACTCGCTCTACAGTTAACAGAGTGTTAACAGACATCACCTCCTGTGTGCCTGTACCTGACCTTCATAAAAACTATTCTGGAAATAACAAAGAGAAAAGCATACTCTGAAATATTGAGGGCTGCAAGCTGTTGGGAGTTATAGTATTCTCTGTACAGACAGTTGAGGAGGCCGATAAAGTCAACTGCTCTATGTGTGTGTGAAAGAGAGAGGACTGTAGTAGAGAGATGAACACACAGATGGTGCTGTGATGTCTCACAGGCACATGGTACTTTGTACTTTTCCACCTTCCTCCTACACATTTGCACACAAAAAAACACTGTTTCCTTTAGATTTTGTCACACTGGTGGTTTCAAGACAAACGGCAACATAACATCGTGTTAAACCTTTTTTTTTTTTTTGGTATGCTTAGCAAGCCACCATATGCATGACAGAGCAATAGAGCACATTTAAAGGTTTTTGAATGTTTCAGTGAGATGATAAAAACAGTGGTGTAATCTTGAAAAAAGTAAGATTGTCATGCACATCAGTCGTCCTTTATCTCATGAGCAGAAGTGTGAGTAAAAAAATAATATACAGGTAATGTACAGTCTGCCGGTCCTTTTTGCTAAATTTATTCTGACAAGATGATTAGAAGAAGATGGGGGTTTAGGTTTTGTGATTATGACTGGCTCACTGTAAACTCTTCTGCTTATTGCACTGGTACTTACCAAATGAATAAATAAAAACCTCTGAAATATTGATTTGAGTTCTTTATAATGTGAGAAGAAAGAGTGAGGGACATGTAAGACATTAAACTTGGCTATGCTGGACATCATGAGAATGTGGCCCTACATATGGTTTAAAGATCATTAAACAAAATGTTTGACAACAGAATGTCATGATCGACCAATAGGAAATAAAAGTATTCCAGTGAGCCATTTCACATATTCAGCAGCCTAATACAATATTTGGCCCAGTGTTTGCTCCATATGTTAGACTGCTGTTTATTTGTTTACAGATTTGGCAATTTTCCTATTCAACCTGTCATGTCACAAGTTTGCATATTGATGGGCAGTTCATGGATAAGAAAAGGATTTTTAATACAAAAATATAAACTCTATTCATTATTTACTGACCTCATGTCGTTCCGAAGCTGTTTGCTTTTATGTTTTCAGTTGAACATGAAAATAAAACCAAAATTAAAAATCTTAACACAGCTATTTTAAATACATTATAGAATATCATAGTGAATTCTCAAATTCCCCCAAAAACAAATAATACAATTTTTAAATATACAAAATTATATATTACAAAAAAAAACATAATTTTTGTTGTTTTTGTTGTTGTTGAGCGGTTGTTTTTTGTGTGTTTTTTTTTTGTGTGTGTGTTTTTTTTTTTGGCTTGTTTCTATGATAAACAACTTATCTACTGTAAAATCTAAGCCCTGATGCAAAACCAGTTGATAACCACTGCCATAAAACACAGTTGCACAGTCAGTGCTTCGCTCTTTTGCTTTATGTGAGGAGGAGGAGGATACTGTTTGGCCTGCTCTTTTTCTCCTTCACAACAGTTCTCTCGTTCTGTTGCTTACTCGTTCGTCACTCTGTCATCTTGTGCCCTGATGACATTCAGAGAGAGAGAGTGATGAATCACATTAGGAGACGGTAAAAAGGTAGTAGAAGCGTTTGTAGGCATTCGGTGAAATAAGATGTATTATGCATGTAAAATCAACATATCTAAAAAAAATGTGAAGGATTTAGGTACACAATTTCTGCCAGGGAAGTTCAAATTAGAGCATGCAAGTGAGAGAATGAGTGTGAGACAGATGTAGCTAGAGATATCTGACTGTGAGAATAGAGAGTGTGTTTGTTATTGAGTTAGGAGGTGGGTGTCTGTTTATTTCTTTCTTTTTATTTTTTTTTTTAGCTTAAAGCAGAATGGGTATTTTTAAGTGTAGACTTGAGAAGAGACTATGTACTTGTGGGAGTGTTTCAAGAAAAACAAGGATGTATTAAACGTCTCTTGCTAAAGGGAAATCAACTTTGCTTTGTCATTTGTTTCTGAAAAATCTCTAACCCTTTTGCGGTAACATCATTTACTTTAGTCTTGCACCGTAATAGAATTGGATCCATCTGATGTGCAAAATCTGATAACAGATTCAACAGAGACCATTTTAGATGGAGTCACTGATTAAAAAGCTAAGATCTTTTTAAAATGCTGTATTATCTATGTGAACTACAAATGAATGCATTATGAAAACATTTTTGATTTTTTTGCGATGGCAAATGATCAGAATTTTGACATTGTTTTCTTTTCCCCGCTTCTTCTTGTAGATCACCAAGCAGCAGCTGCAAACCACTAAGGACCGCTTTGAGTCTTTTCTCAAAGGAGACACACAGATTGTGGCAGATGAAGCTTTCATCAATGCAGTTCAAAGCTATTTTGAGGTGAAGTATTATTGCAACAGTAGAATGAAAGGCAGAAATTGACCCTTGAATTGCTCAAGTAATCACTTCATGACATTATTGGTTGTGCAGCCTTTTTTCAATGATTACTCTTTAACTTTTTTAAGCATCACATTGGCCTCCAACCTGGCACCTCAGACTTATCAGCCTGTTTTGGTTTCATATTTGACTTATTGGTCAAAGAAGAATATTGTTAAACTGTAAAATGTACATTTTATGTTTATCGTTATGTTACTGATATTATATCTATATAAGAATTTCCACACTACCATTACTTTTTTTTTTGGGGGGGGGTAACACTTTAGTATAGGGTCCAATTCACACTAATAACTAGTTGCTTATTAGCATGTCTATTATTAACATATAAGCTGTTTATTAGTGCTTATAAAGTACATATAATGCATGACATCCATAATCCTACCCAATACCCTAAACTTAACAACTACCTTATAAACTATTAATAAGAAGCAAATAAGGAGTTAATTGAGGCAAAAGTCATAGTTAATGGTTTTTTAATAGTGAGAATTGGACCCTAAAATAAAGTGTGACCAAATACATAAAAAATATATTATATATATATATATATATATATATATATATATATATATATATATATATATATATATTTAATATATATATTAAAATAGAAAGCAGTTATTTTAATTTATAATAATATTTCACAATAATACTGTTTTTACTGGATATTTGATCGAATAAATGCAGCAATGGTGAGCATTCAAAGGTGAGGATTCAAAATCATTAAGAAAATCAGTCTTATTCGCCTGAAATAGTGGAATGGTAGTCTATAAAAAATATTTAAATATGGCCATCTGAGCAAACATGAAAACACACCATTAGAGCATTTCTAATTGCCTGGTTTTCAAATTGGCTAAAAACGTGCAAGCCACTCCCCCTTTTTTTTTTTTTTTTTTTTTGCTTTTTGCTTTTTGCTGTTTGCAGAGCATATTATTACAAAATACAAGTATGATTTCCCGAAAACACATATGAAAGCACATTTCAATGAAATCTGACATGTAGTTGTTGATGCTTGCTTCCCAAAAATAGTTTACAGTACCTTTTAAACTAACAGTAAAATTATTAGATAAGGGACATTTGAGTAGAATAAGCAGCCAGAAATAAACTAGGTGTTTTATTATTTTCATTTTTTATGTGAATTCTTTAAATTGTTCTCTATAGACTAGTGCACTGAATTAATTAAAGTAAGTTTGGTGTCTCTGTCCATGTGAGGTCGTGGTCACCTCTCCTTCAGGCGATTAGCTCGAGCTAATGAAGGCAAAAACAATGACCCCTTGGTTATTGTACAGTGTGTGTTGAAATGATACATAGCCAGTTGTAGTTACCATACTGCAGGTTAGACAAAACATTTAGAAGATGGCATGACTTTGCAAGTGAATTACCATCGAGATTAGAGTGCCTTAATAGCCCTTCGGGGACAGCTCTCCTTAGCTAATTAACAAGTGTTTACACATGCTCTGTGAAGAGACTGCTATTCTAATGGATTCAAATATTGTGGTAAGGTCACCACATTATTTCCCGTTGCTGTGGTTTGGGCCTCTGTGCATGCTAATTACTTGTGCAATATGGCTGAAAGTGGTTATTAGAATACTTCAGGCTGCCTCGCATATAAAATCATTAATACATATGCGTTGTGTTTAATTGCCTAAGTTGTAAATAATGAATTCTTGTAGCCATTAGCAATTACAAGATTCTCATGTGTGTTGTATACCTTATGTGCTAAATGAGAAATTAATAATTAATGCAAGAATTAAAGCTAACCATATACAGTAAATGAAAGTGTATGTCTACAATAGTGCCTACAACTTGCAGATATAACTGCAGTTAGTTATAGAATGGGCAAACTGCGAACTGCTACACTCCATAAAATACATAGAAAAACAGAAATGGTACTGCTAATGTTCTGCCAGGACATTTTCTTTAACCCTAAAACATGTGTAATACAGGTAAGCCACCTGTGAAAATCAATATGGAAAATTCATATTAAGACATACATTGTTCCATATTTGTACAGTTTTTTAGACTGTAGCAATACTTCTCAGAAACATGCTCAATTAGACTATTTTCCCCCTCAGGTTTCCTTAATGATCCAACTAGAAAAGCTATTGCAGGGTCTGTTAGGAAAGAGAAGCTCACAGTAAACTGCAGTCTGGATTCGGACCAGACAGCAATTTAAAGCTTTATTTGTCTTCTTAAACAGTGAATGTCAGAAAGGCTTTTAATGAATGAAGAAAAGCAACTGCCAAGCACTCCAGTTGTTGAGGAAAAACATAAACCATGTTTTACACACACATCTATAAAACCAGATTTGAAACATTGCGAACAGGAAAAGAGGAGGTAGTTGGAACTCAGTAGTCATTTCGGTTGGACTTAAGAATAAAATCACAAATGTTCTCTCCCATTATTCCTGTTTGAATTAGGGAATATCTTCTGAATAATTCAGAGGAGCGCATAGGACTGCAATATTTTTGCTCACACTGATCCCATCATTTCAAAGCTGTGAAATTTTTACAGTAACCATTGCTTTCCATGGCTTTAATGGCGTTGGTTATATTACTGCAGTATATCACTGTAGATGATGTTGTATCTATCACAGCATAGAATATTAAAGGAGCACGGAAGCATAATTTCTTCTAGCAGATTGGAGTGACTGAAAACATATTATGTTAAGAATTCACCCAAGTGAAACTTTTTAAGATCAGAACTGTTTCCTGGTTTTATCACCATCTCACCTTTAAAGGTCCAACGGTCCTTTTCATTCAGTGACAGGTTTCAGGCGATGGAAAGATCATCACAGTAGAGTGTGTAAAACTCTCTGACATATTTTAAATATTCTATGCTGCAAACTTTACATTTTTCAATCCACCGTTTAGTTAATCCTGATAAGCGCTCGTCATCACAGTTTTGAACGCGACAGCTTTCTTCTTTCGTGAGGTGCTTTGGCGCCACGGCGTCTTTGTTAAAGAACATGACTCGCACGTCTCCCAGGAATCCTGTATAATTCAACCAATCCGAGGACGACTTTAAAATAAAATCCTGAAGTGTTTCCACTTTTGTCTGCTGTATGCATCAGACGTTTAGCCAGTGGTCTGTGACGTCTAAGGCTGAGACTAATTGCCAATAGGCTTTAGTTATCTAGTTACGTTAGAAGCTATGAACCATACTTGCTAGTCATAGTCACCAATATATATATTTTTATACATTTAGAATAAACATTAAATGAGTATATTTGAAGTATTATGTTTAAAGAATAATATTCAATACATATATTTTTTTTTTCTTTTTTTCAGTAAAATTACATTTGTATATTTAAAGGCCAATCAAGTCAGTGTTTATGGACCAAAAGTCACAAAATATGTCTTGAATAATATTTTTTTTGGGCTTCCCCTTGTCTTTGAATTGTAGGTTTTTCTTAAGAGCGACCGTGTTGCTAAGATGGTGCAAACAGGCGGACTGTCCGCTCTGGACTGTCGCGAGGTGTTCAAGCGCCATATCGAGAAACGTGTCCGGAGCCTGCCAGAGATCGATGGTCTGAGCAAGGAGACTGTGCTGAGTTCCTGGATGGCAAAGTTTGACACCATCTACCGTGGAGACGAGGACCCACGCAAGGCACAGCAGCGCATGACAGCCAGCGCCGCTTCCGAGCTCATCCTGAGCAAAGACCAGCTCTACGAGATGTTCCAGCTGATCCTGGGGATCAAGAAGTTTGAGCACCAGCTGTTGTACCAGGCTTGCCAGGTAGGTGGGACTAGTGACAAGACTAATTATATTATGTTTATGCAACGTTGAACAGTGACTTCTTTGTATAATCAAGGTATTATATTTTATTTGTTTTTGCCTTTAAATTCAATTCAATTCAATTCAAGTTTATTTGTATAGCGCTTTTTACAATACAAATCGTTACAAAGCAACTTTATTTAGTAGTAGCTTATGGTGGTGACTGTCAGTTTGTGCACGTTTGATGGATTTTTAGAAAAATTAATACAAGACGTAGTCTGCCAGATGATGAACATTATTAATACTATTAATTAATAATGCAAGGAGACCCTTGCATTCTGTCATTGCGCTCAGTCTACTTTAAATACAAATACAAGTTTCATGTTAACATCCCCTTAGGGTTCGCAGTGTAATGTTACAGTAAGATCCCCATTGTACTGAGATCTAAGTAATGCAAAGATCCCTCATGTCTACTTCAAACAACATCATATTTTTAGATCTAAAATAATTTGTTCTTCTCAAGCGAAGGACTTGCTTTGGTTTTATTGTCCTTGGGTTTATAATAAATCAAATTCCCCTGCCTTACAGAAACTTCAGTGCTGGCACAGTTATGATATTTGTCTAGAAGAACTGAAATTACTGTCATTTGGGGATGAAGAGTGTAATCAAGAAAAATTAGCAGGTGTGCCTGTATTCACATAGAAAGTAAAATGACCTCATCTAATTCTGAAGTTTCTATTCTTACTAAGGTCAAGCCTGATTACTTATGGTTATGTAATGCAGTTGTGCAAAAATAATCATCGTTTTCATACAGCTTTCACTGAACACTTCCCCATCTTGTTTGGCCAAACAGGTAATTCTATCCCAAACTCGTAACATTGGCTGAGCCAGAATTTGACATAAGCACAGTGTTTACATTCTGTAGGAAAACAGGAAGTTCATGTGAGTGCGTCTCTTCACATTAAATTGGGTTAGGAGAATGTATTTTAACACTGAATAAAATACACACATCACCTTAGGACAGCAACTTTAAAAGGTGTTAAGCCAAAAGGGGCATCCGTGTGAAAAGCACTGGGCTTAAAAAAATTGCACACTCTTATAGTCTTCATATTTTAGCTATTTTTCTTCACCTTCCTGAGCTTCCGCCATTAAATCTCTCTTTTCAGATGTGCTTTGAAGATGGCTAACCCACTTTTCCTTTTCCACTTTTCCTGCTAGCTCAGACTTCAGAGTAGGGAATTAGCATACAGTCTCCCCATGTTCATCACTCTGAAAGCCAAAAACACAGCTAAATTGCCAGAAAATCTGTGTTAGTCTGTTTTTAGTTCTTAATGGATCTTCTATTCCTCAGATGGGATGCTACAGAGCATTTACCTTATCCAAATTAAAGATCCTCAGTTTGTAAATATGGCCAAATTGGCATTCGTTGTAAGCACTTAAGAGATCTATAACACACTGAAAAATGCCTTCAGGGAAACAGTAAGAAACCGTTAATTTATCAACTGGTAAGCGTGCATTTTAGATGGATGGACAAACATTAAGTGAGGGGAGCGGAACAGGTAGAAGGGAAGTTCAGCGTAAAATCTCCTCAGTCCTGGCAGCGTTCATGGCAGTGTAGTCAAATCATCACAGTGCTGGCAGGGGCAAAATTGCTGCATCTGCTGACAAATAAGCCCACAACCAGAATTTTCTACCTTTTCTGTGTGACAAGTATACCTGTGAGCACTGTTTCCGTGACAAACAAACAATGTTTTGCATCTGATTTTATGCCAGTTTCATAGGCACTTTTATATCCTCAAAAGCAGATGGTTCATGCACTTACAGAAATAGTTGAAAGTTCACAAAAATATCTTAAAATAGTAAACAGTTACTTAAAACTGTAATAATATTTCATAATAATACTGTTTTCAATGTAGCTTTGGCAACCATAAGAGACTTCTTTCAAATTCAATAAAAACTCATCCCAAACTGTTGAACGGTAGTGTATAGGACATTTTTTGATTATTAAAATTTATTGTTAGGCTTAGTGGATACAAAAATAAAGGGTCATATAACCAAATCTTCATGATCTTAGTTTATAAGAGATTATTTTAGAGAATCCTTCAAGGCATATGCTTTCTGAATAGATTGAGATCTCATGACACAGCTAAAAGAGCTATTTTAAACCCACTTTGAATAGATCACAGCCACACATTTGGGATGATTCAGAGGCTAGGATGTCATATCATCCTACTGGCAAGATCAATGCTTTTTATGATCAAAAAGCCCTTGTAATTGCTTTGGGAGATCATCAATTAGCTGGTCAATCAGCACTGATTTATACTAGCTTTGGAAAACTAATTTGGTGAAAGGTTCCTTATGTTTTTTTGATGATTTCAGAACTGTTACAACATGCACTCTGAGCTAATCTCAAAGCAGGCAACTGGTCGGATTTCCGAGGTAGTATCAAAAATGTGTTTACCACAAGTTTCTTTACACAGTAAACAAAAATCGATTGGGCCACTCCAAATCAAACCAAGCATATTTTGCATTTGTAGAGTAACAAAGCCTTTCTCTAGCTCTTTCCCTTTATCCTCAGTAAGGACTCTCTTGTGTGGGTCACAAGGCCATGTGTAGGAGGCGTTTTCTCTTGGCTGCCAAAAGATGCTTCATACACCACCTGCAGTGTATTTAATGAAAGCACAATCACACATAATTTGCAAAAATTGTCTGCTGCTCTGTGCATTCAGCTGGAGCAACTGCGCTGTTGACTGCCCTGCACATAAACATATACCCATCATCACAAATATATATATATATATATATATATATATATATATATATATATATATATATATTAACATTGCAGCCAACTTCTCCTCTGGCTTTGTTTTTAAAAGAGCTGAATCCATACATGCAGCGACCCCCAAAAGGTTTTGTAGTCTTAAAATGCCTAAATAATTTTAACTTGAATCTGTTGTTTTTGAATTTAAAACATTACAAGTTTGTAAAAATGTGACTTGGTTTGAAATCCAATGCGTTGACAGTCATACAAATATGGCTTAAATATCCCCCAAACATTTTTTGGGCCACTGTATGTATTCACTGCTTATTTCAGCAGCAAATATTGCAGACCATTAGAATGTAGAGCTACTGAACCATCTCAAAGTGTGTTATTATCAGCCATTTGTGCATTAATAAACAGAAGCTTTTTACAGGAAACCTGTCAAATAAGGATGGATTGCTTTCTGATTATTTTGCCACGCAATGGTTAATGAACCATGGCGGGCAGTTATGGCGGGAGTGTTTTCTGCAAGAAATGTTTGCAAACAAAGCAACGAAGACTACATATTTAGTGTTTGCCAGTGAACGCAAAATCAACATGACTTACTCTAAAGCAGCATTTCTAATAGTCATATGGATAACACAAACCACATTTCGGGAGTAACATTTTATGATTCTGACATCTTCTGACATTTAAAAATTATTGCTTAGATCGCTTCTATGTCAAGTTGATAGAAAATAGTGAATGTGCTGTGTGCTGTAGTTAGTGCTAGCTCATAAACTGGTCCATTCACACTCATCTCCCTCCAGTCACAAATAGATTCTCTCTGTGATGCACACCTCTGGTGCTCTCAAGTGCCTCCTCATTGAATTACTGCATAGATTCATTCAGCCTTTCATGTTTCTTCTTTCTCATTGTTGTCTGTTATTTGTTGTATAGGAGACATGTATAGCTTTTATTGTTGGCTTCTCTGACAGCTTAAAAATGTATGTAAAGAATTGTCTGTGGATATTTACCATCTATATAGATAGATAGAGGACTGCATGATATTGGATAAAATTGGCATTGCAATATTTAGTTTTTTGGCAACATATTTTGCATTGGAATGTTCACTAGAATAGCTGTTGAAAAGAATGAAATCATTCTAGAATTATTGGGCATCTTTCCTTCAAGGCATCTTTAAGTCTGAACTGTCATTTTAGGGTCTGACAATTTGGGAAAAATGTGGGTGTTCTCACGTGTGTTATAGTCTTTACAAGAACCAACTCAAACTTCTTTCAGTAACCATGAAGTGATCAGAGAACAGAATCTCTTTCCACTTTTTTTTTTAGACAACATTTCCACTGTTTCCACAACTGGTCGAACATAAGTTTCTACAATAGCATTACAGTATGTTATCTTTGCTAAGACTACATATAGTTATTGTGTGCATATGAAAACTGGCAGTGACATTGTGCTTTGTCAGACAACCTCTTTGTCTCTTTTTCTCCCTCTCCTTTTCCCTCTTTAAAAGCTCCTTAAATTTGTCAGCTCCATTGCTTTGCATTTAAAGCTCCTGTTAATCTCCTCAAAAGCAATTGGAAAAGTTGATACACCCATAGCAGTCCAGCTGACCCAATGACAAAAGCAGTTCTTTTCCTATGTTAGTAACAGTAACTGCAGAAACAGAGAAAGAGAGAAGGTTTGTTCATTGCTGCCAGTGACAGGAGCTGATTATGTGCTCCACTAATCAACTGCTCAGAATGAACCAGCAGGGTTACGGCACACACACACACACACACACACACATTGCAAATGATCATTCACATTTTTATGCTATCATGGACTGAAACAATGCATTTGTTCTATATAATTATTTTCATAATTGGTTGTCTTATTTCCCTAACAGCCCTTCAAAAGGATGTGGCTGCTTTTTTCCTTTTTAAAAGAACAGTTCTACTGTTATGTCCTTTCATTATTTTATATATTTTATATATTTATATATTTATGATGAAATGTGGCATATTTGACTCTTAACTATTAAAATGGAAACCATCGGTCATTTAAGAACATATCCTTGTCTACCTGTCTCTTTATTTTAATATCTTTCACTTACTACTTCTCTGTCTTAAGGGCACTTTATACAGAGCATGGTAGTCTTGTTTTCCATAGTGATGTTGAATATAGAATGATGCCCATGATGAGTGCTAGAAAACAAACATGGTGCATTTATGAATGAGGCAAATACTCTAAATATTATATTCCAGGTTGCATGTACTATAAGAAATGGCTAATAAAACAGCACATTGCAACTAAGTTGCACTCATTATAATGAAGTGATCTACACTGGAACACTTAATTGCTTCCAGCTGTCGTTGTTTTTGATAGTCTCTCCAGTCATTTTTTGTATTAAAAAAATGTTGGTTTTAAAAAAGTATAAAATATTTAAATGAATTCAGATAAATTTGTTACATAAATTATCATTAAAAAGTCAGCTTGTGATCATTGTATTGTGTTTATGCAGTTGTAGCAATATATAATTATATATATATATATATATATATATAATTATAAAATAAATAAGGCAACCATTATTTTTAGTCTAACATGTTTATACAGTAGCTGATTGGTTTGTGTTAGTGTCAATGTGTCCATAAAATGCGTGATTTTTTTTCTCCAAAAAATAGGCTAAGCACAAATAAAAATCAGCCTAAATAAATGAGATTGGTGAACAGACTGGATATTAACTATTTTCTAGGATTTATATAGCTCGGGAAAAAACGGCAAAATCGTTGTTGTTGTTTTTTGACAACAAAAATGTCATATTTTGAATAAAAGCTATAGAACGTTTTGTATTTTTTTAAATCTTTCCACATGCACAACAAATCAGGATTTTTGAGCACAAGCTCAGCAAGCAGTGCTGCTTCAGTGCCGCCTCCGTTCTGCCGCCTCTGTCCCATTGAAAATGAACTAGAAACCCTTTGTAACAGTGTACTGTATAAAATGGCCTTACAAATCCTTTCTTTTTCTTCTTATTTGCCGTGTGTCTTAATACCCTGCTTTTGCTGACTATTGCAATATGTTTTTTAATCTAACCCCACCCATGCACACACACAGAGACATGCGTACAACACCTCTGTCACTTCCTAGCTGCCAGATTGGCCTTTACATCAATAATAAAGTAGCCAAGATATTCAGGCTTTCGAATATATCAGTGGACAGCCGAAGGTCATGCTGTAGGGTTTAGTCACATGACTCGATCTGGTGTTGTCACAGATGTCACTCTCCCGCACGCAGCAGAGGAGTCTTGAGGGAAGAGAGAGAATCAAGACAGGTGTAGAGTTGGTTGAGAGAAATGCTGTGAAGGAGTTATGTGACAGCAGAAACGGCGAGAAAGAGAGTGACGAGGAATAAACAAGCAAGGTAGAGAACACAGTCTGCCATAAGCAAATCTAAATGTGTGAATGCATTATTGATGTAGTGAATCTGACTTTCACTCGCTTCCATCTCGGCGAGGACAGAGGAATCGGGGTTACAGCTGTCGGGAGCTTCCTCTGCTGAGATGCCGTCTAACTCCAGCAGATCACAACACTTAAGCAAACATTACTGTTACACTGGGTGCTGTATGTAAAACCAACAGGGATTTCAGTGTCCTTTGAATTGGAAGTGTCCAAATTAAAGGCTAAAGATCCTTTGAATTATATTTCAGTGTCCTGAGTTAGAGATGACACCAGGCCAGGAATTTTCTGTTTACTGCTTGCAACAGAGCATAACAAGAGCTAAGAGGACTTTCTAATTAATTACAGGGCCTTCAGAAAGTATTTACCTCCTTGAATTTTATTTTTGCTAAACCTCCCATAAAGAATCCCTTCCATAAACAGTCCATACATTTTCATGTAATCCTTGAGTAAAAGGTAAACATGTTTGACTTACTGTCCATAATGGAGGACTTAAGCACAAGACAAGTTAATTTCTAAATACCCCCTTGAATTATTAATAATAATTATTTTTATTTAATTAACCAATTTTTTTGTTTGAGACAACTGAATTATATGGAAGAATTGTTTTTTCCCCGAATTACTACTTTATTAACTGTTTCCCCCTATATATATATATATATACACACACACACACACACACACACACACACGCATACACCCTTTTATTAGTGTAAAATCAATATAATGCTTGACTTCCTATGGCTTGTTGTTTTGATATGCTTTGATGAGAAATGTCACACACTGTATGAATTAATGTTAAACACATGCCCATTACATGGCCTTTACACCAGAGTTACAGCTGGTAAATTAATAGCTGAGGTAAATAAACTAATGGTGAACCTCCTGTACAGACACCCAACCTTCATGCTTTGTTTACCATCTATTATTAAGTCTAGGCTTTTCATGAAAGAGCCTTTTACCTCCGAACAGAACAGAAGCTGGCCGAATAAACGAGGAAATTGTGCTATACCACTTTGTTTGCACTTTGAACTATCAATCAATTCCTGAACTGCATTTCAGTCATATTTGTGGACGTCTCCTGTAAATTATTTAGAATGGCTTGCTAACTTGAGAACCATAGAAAGATGATAATGTTGCATAAATCGAGAGCAGAGGTTGTCTGTTTCCAAAAAATGATGGCACACCCTTCCACAACTACTCTCCCCCGAGCCAGCCTGGAGAACAATGCGGTCATTAAACAGGTCATTAGGTCACTCTAGTCCTCCCAATGTTCCATCAAAGTTAAGTCTGGCATTTTTAGCTTCAGAAATACCCATATGCAGACTTTTGAAGACCAAAGGGGTTATGATCAATAATGTAAACAAAAGCTTTTAGTTTGAACACAATGGAGCAGAGAGTTCTGCTCTGTAAAACTCCAAAGACATACTTCTTCTATTCCAGGGGCCGCACTTACACAAATGCACACACAGAAGGTTCCTGTATTTGCTGAGCCATGCTTAATCAGAACACCGCCTCTGGAGAGCAGGACAGAAGATAGACAGGGCTCTGGGGACCAGGACTCAACTCTGCCCCATGTGACAGGGTTTCCCACTCCAGACTGACTGTCGCCATGGCAAGGGTTGGCTTGGTGCTGTCGCCTGTGGTTTCTGTGTGGACAGGAGCAGGAGAGTGACATAGACAGGAAGTGATGGTTTTGGATGGGGAGGCTTCAGATGTCATAACCTCACAAACAGACAGTGACACACTTGCACACCCACATGCATGCAACAGAGTTATCGGGGGTGGAGAGATTATTTCCAATTCCAGCACATCAGATTTTTCCTCTCCATTGGAGTTTTTCATCTTCCCCAGGGCCCTTGTGGGCGTGATATAATTTATGCTTTACAACAGGATTTATAGCCATATATTTATGTATGAGGGGCTATATATTTGAGCAGTGCAAAAATTGGTTACAGATGGAATATATTATATTTTTTTATTGATTCTGTGTGTGGGTTGCAGTGGACAAACAAATATATAAAGATGAACATTTTGAAATACATGGTTAATATGAAAAAGTATGAATTAAATTTATTTTCTTTGTAACATATATTAAATTAACTTAGTACTTTTTAGTAGTAAGGAAACATTGAAAATTTATATTTTATTTTATTTATTCTTTAATCACTTAAATGAAAAGGTAGATGGTCACTCACATCTTGAAAGGAGAAATGCAACTGTTCCTCATTACTTTTTTATTTCACAGATGAACCAAGGATCAGTATTATTTTAGTATTATAAACAGTTAAAATAAAATAAATACTTATAGTAATTATAAAAAGTATTTATAAATTTTTTTTTCATTTATATCTAATTTTATATACATTTTTACGTTATTTGTAAAAAAGATTTGTTTGTTTCTTTTATTTAGGTTTAATTTATTTTTATCTGAGTTTTAGTTTTAGTAATTTTGATACATTAAATTTTACTTATTTTAGTCAGTTGCCAAGACAATATTTCTCATTATCGTTTTAAGATAAAGTTTCAATCAAATGCCGGCAGCCATATCACCCTGGAGCCCAAGACCGGTTTCCCACTGAAGCTAAGCAGGGCTGAGCCTGATCAGTACCTGGATGGGAGACCTCCTGGGAAAACTAGGTTGCTGCTGGAAGAGGTGCTAGTGAGGCCAGCAGGGGGTGCTCATCCTGTGGTCTGTGTGGGTCCTATGTAGAATGTTTGTAAAGCGCTTTGAGTGCCTAGAAAAGTGCTATATAAATGTAATGAATTATTATTATATTCATTTTTTTCACTTTATTCCAGTTAATGAAAGTTATTTGTATTATTTTTAATCACTTAGAGTCATAAGGAACAGCTGTATTTCTGCTTTCAGGATGTGTGTGGCTATTTGCCTTTTCGAAGTCTGACCCTTGGTGACCCCAATTATGTCACATATGGGGTGCAGGGAAGTTGTAACTGGTCAGACCTGATTAGCTGCCTTCTGGAGATGTATAGGTTAGTATTAGTGTGTGGGCTGACAGTAACTGACATTGTGTGTGTGTGTGTGTGTGTGTGCAGTTGGATAATCTGGACGAGCAAGCAGCTCAGATCAGGAGGGAACTGGATGGGCGTCTGCAGATGGCTGATCAGATTGCCCGGGTAAGTCTCATCATTTGGTCACTTACACGTGGACAGAGATGCTCTGGACGTGTTGTAAACACAATTGGCATTCATTCCATTGCATCTCAGCCAATTCAGTTTATGCACCCACAGTCACTTTATAATTCCAACCGAATTACTAGAATTTTGCCAAGTAGGACTTGTTCCATAGCAAATATCTTTTGGGTCATCAGGTTGACATTTTTAATGAAGTTCAGCTTTCTTTTTTATACAGGCTTACAAAATACTAGTTAAAAAACAAAACAAAAAAAATATACTAGTTATTAAAAATATTAGAATTTCTTCTTTCTTTCTCAAAAAAATTCAGGCTGGCAAATTCCCCAAGTTTGTGTCGAAGGAGATGGAGGCTATGTATATCGAGGAACTGAGGAGCTCAGTCAACCAGCTGATGGCTAACCTGGAGAGCATGCCGGTTTCAAAGGGAGGAGAGTTCAAACTGCAGAAGCTAAAGAGGGGACACAACACGTCCATCATTGATATGGGACAGGAAGATGAAAACCAGCTGTCCAAGTCTGATGTTGTGCTGTCTTTCACACTTGAGGTAAGAACTATTCTAGCCTTCAGGCAGTGTAGCTTAGTTTTGTGCTCAAGGCCATGGTTCACATAGTATGCCGTCTCAACGGGCCCAGGGGAGAGAGAGAGATTTTAAGTTGTGGCTCTGCTCAAGGCTTCTGTAAGCTATTGCTTAAAGCATTTCTGGTGCTAGTTCCATAGAAATTACAGACTTTGCCAAGTATTTTTAGGTTTTAGCAGTAGTTGTATCCTTTAAACTGTTGAAATGTGCTGATTTGTACAAAACTTAAAACAAAAAAATTGTCTGTAGCATGTTACATAGTTGAAAAAAAGTCCAACCTTTCGACAATCTCAAATAGCACTTGTAAATATCTTTAAGGAATCTATGTATTTGCCTTTCATCATTTCGAATTAATGGACATTTCTTAGTTTTGACAGAGAATTTAAATGAGGAGTTATGATAAATTTGGCAACATTAGCAGCTGCAGTGTTACTTTAACACATACGTCTATGAGATTTTAAGCTTTACTGAGTTTTTAAGCCCTTGCTATCACATAAATTATCGATAGACTGCAGACAGAAAGGGCTGCGGCATAAGAAAAATAAAATAAATTATACTTCATTTTGATAAATGATTCCTTAGAATATTAAATGCCTCTGAGAAATCTCCCCTCTCAGGTCTGGTTGAGGTTTTGCTATAATTATACTATCTTGAGCTAGCTCGTTTTCAGGGCAGTTGATTATAACGTGGCACAGCTTTAGTAGTCACAGAGGCTGACGGAGTATTGTTTTATAGATTTGATAGCCTGGGTTCTGTCTTTGGAGTCTATTTTGTTTTGGGGAGCTACGAGCTGACAGATTTTATAGGTGCTCTGGGTGTGTGGATTGATTTTCGGTCCAGACAAAACAGTGCTTATTCAATGAGTGTCAAGAACAAGAAAGTTGAATACTGATCAAATTTGACAATGTGGTTAAAATGTTAAGTTAACTGGCTGCTAATGAAATAAGAGCTTTTAAAACAGCATCCAAAGGAATGTTTAGTTGCTTATGTGAGCATTACAAAACATACTACACCTGCATGCAGAATAAAAATCAAATGTTCCTCCTGTGTAGGTGGTAATTATGGAAGTCCAAGGGTTGAAGTCGCTGGCTCCCAATCGCATTGTGTACTGTACAATGGAGGTGGAAGGAGGACAGAAGCTACAGACGGACCAGGCTGAGGCCTCCAAACCCACGTAGGCAACTTTCTTTATTTTTCTTTTTTCTTTTTCCTTTTAATGGCTCATTTGGAACCAGTGTTAAGATTCAAACATTTTTGATGATCAAAATTTACATCTACATTACCATTCAAAGGTTTTGGGTTGGTGAGATGTTTAAAATGGTTTTGTGCTTGCCAAGGCTGCATTTATGTGATCAGAAATCTAGTAAAAATGTATAATTATATTGTTAAAAGAATTAAAGTTAAAAGTATTACAAGTTTAAAAAAATGAGCTGTGTGTAAATTTGCATTTAAATAAAAAAGTTTACAAATACTTATTTTACCAAATGTTTATTCAGAATTTATATAATCCATTTATAAATCTTTCTGTTGCTAAGAACAAGTTACATTTTAGTAACTTAACATATAAGCTCTATAGATTTCCTATGGATTGGTAGATTTTCCCGACAATTAGAGCATATAAAATTATGTTACGACGATACGAAATGCAATCTTTCACATTCTCAGAATGCGTTAAATTTTTCTAACGTCAGTGCAGATTTAGGTGCTGTGTCCTCCAACTAGAACTCTCTTATTTGGCCAGAGGCAATTACACAAGGGATGAGCACACGACGCGGTGCTATTTTTGGGCCCTGCGTTCCATCATTGGATCAGATGCCAATTTTATAACGAGCTAAAGAGCGAGAGGGAGCATGGTAGAGCAAAGAGAGAGCAAGAAGGAATCAGAGAATGTGAGACGCAGCCTCCATGTCTCCTCAGAAAAGTAATCAGCTGTGGAGAAACTGATTAGGAGTGCGTATCCCAGTAGAGGGGGCAAAGGGAAAGAGAGAAAGAGACAGAGAGCCTCCAGCACCCCCCAAGAATAACGACATCACATGAGAATTAGCATTTATATTCTATCATCACACACACCAACCTTCACATGTGTGTGTACCTGTAAGAACTTGCACACACATAAATACACACCATATAGCATGCCTTTGACAAGAGTACAATCTGTTTCATATACAAGGTCACCTTCTTGCAACACAAAATGAAGAAACCTACAATGAAGCATAGTCTTCAAATACATGTTCCCCTGTTTTATCCCTTTCTCCTTTATGTGCTTTCCTCCCAGGGCTGGGCAATATAGCAAAAAAGCTAACAAAATAAATAAATACATCCATCCATCCATCAATAAAATCTCAGTTTTTTTGGGGGACAGTATTCTGTATAAATCTTGAACAAGTTTTCCACATTGTTTTCCACTATGTGATCACAAGAGCTATTTTTTTTTGTGTGCCAGTGCATATAAATAAACAGTAATATACATATTCCACTATTATTTCACACATTTTTTTAGTTATACATTTTTAGCACTTACATAACATGAAAAATACCATTTTAAGTATTTGAATACTTAAATTAATAATTGAATTAGAGTTGTGAGTTGATTTACTGAAATGGATTCATTTGAACTGAAGTGAGTCAAACTAACCAAAAACTTACCTTTTGCTACTGAAGTTCAAATGAAAGATGCTATTAAAACATTCAGGCCAAGACACCTTTATTTTTATAATGCTTTATGCAGCAGAGATTGTTTCAAAGCAACATTACAATATTAAGCTGGAAAATAACTGAATAAATTATGCAAATTCAAATTCTGCTATAAAACAGCTGTAACGAGACGATAATGTCATTATTCAGCTCCAGTTGGTTAAGTGTTGGTTCAGTTTAGTTCAAGAACTGGATAAAGTTTATTCAGTAAAACAAGTTCAATTCAGCGATCAGCAGCTCAACTGAAGACAGTCGTGTCGCTATTCTACTCAAATCAGTTCAGTGTTGATTAAATTAAATTTAATAACAGTGTTGATGTTGCAAAATTCATCAGAATCAAACACATCACACATTCAAAATATTGTTTCATTTTGCGTCACCAGCTAAATTGTACATTTATCATGAATATTTAGCATGCAGCTCTTCTTATTTCCAATAATAAAGCTCCCCTACTCCTTTTTATTCTCTATCCATGACTTTATTCCAGTCTGTTCTTCTTTTTGTGACTTAAATGTTGCTTCCTGCTCCCTCTCTTTTCATCTTTCAAATGTAAAGCACTTAGCTCTTATAAAAGCCTTATGGTTATGAGTCATAGAATTCAGTCTATATTCATGTATTCATGCTGTCACTGGCGGCTGGAATCAGAGAGAATTGGCTCATTTTGGCGAAGCATAACAGCGCTAATGGATACACAGGAATGTGTCACATCAAACAGACATGCTGAAGAAGAGAGATTAAGAGGAGGAGATTGTGAAAGAGACAGCAGAATCGACAAGAAAAAAAAATTGACATTGATGTACTTAGAAAATGTTATCCAGTCAGCTGTTCAAGAATAAACATATCTTGTGCTGTCCCAAAGGCACCTTCACACATACGCACACAGTTCAGCCATGCATGCCCTTGTGCAGTGTCAGCAACCTTAGCACTGTTGGATGCTAACCCATCCATATCCATGAAAACCATACATACACTCAGCCTGAAACTAAAAATCTTTCATTCATTAACATAAGACTTCAGTAATATTTGCGATGTATCCGTGCAAAAACCTGATTCTTATTCACTAACCATCTGTCAACCAGGTGCTAAATTCAATAAAATAGTGCTCCAGTAAATTAAGTCTTTGTAATTATTTTCAGTGCTAAAATCTCTTTTCTGTATACAGTAAATGATCATATAAGTTATAGATTGCGCCTCATTCACAACATTCACAATTGTGCTGTCTGCAGAAAGTAAAATTGCATCAGCATAGATTTTTCAGATGCAACAATACTTTCCATAGTTCTTTTAGTAAATCTATTGCAATGACAACACAGACAGTGTGTGAAAATCATCAGCGGGTGCAAGTCATTCTTCGTGAGTTCATCCCTTTATGTTCTAAAATATTGAATATCCCTTGTAGGCCCTTAGAAGAGTATACTGGCAAACATTTGGCAAACAAATTTCCCTCAAGCTAATAATTTCACATGCAAATGACCACATATAAATCACAGGTCTGTTGCAAATAAAACAGTTTTTTTCTAATGGTGTGTATCCGTCCTCAACGCCCAGCTGTTATGTTTATCGCCCCCTGGTGTTCATTAAACAGCTTGACGATAGTGCTCACCCATCGCTCATTCTGCATTTGTCACTTCTCCATGTGATACATCACACTTCCCACCACACACATAGCAGGTTTACACCCCTCTTGTGCTAGCTTTCCTTTTTTGCCCTCTTTCCCTTTCCATCTCTTTTTTGCTGTCCCCCTTTTTCTTTCTATCTCATTTGACTTCTGCCTTTGAAACATGCAGCCTGTTTCCACGGCAGCAGATCATGTCACGTGTTTCAGTTTTACTAGGCCAAATCTACCCCTCACTCTGTGTGTGTGCAGCAGAGAGTGTATCTGTGTTTTCCTAGGTGTACTTTTCTATACTGTTGCATCATATTGTTCTGAGAATTGTGTGCATTTATTATTTATAATATCAATACTGATAATTAAAATTACGTCTGTGAGTTATAGTCTTCTCTCATTCTTGCTGAGCCGCACTACAGTGTGATCTCTTATACACAAGTTGAAGCCTGCAAAGCTGCACAATTATATTTCTCTCTTTATGGAGGCTTTACACTACCTACATATGGATTAGTGGCCATAAAGAGGAGGAAATCTTGTTTAGGTTAGTTGTTTATGTATTTATTTTCCAAATGTCAGACTGTCTGTTGTGTCAGTAATCAACAGTACAAAACATCAGATGATACATTTTACGCACTGGTCTGTCTCTCATGCACTTGACATTCAATATTAGATTTTTTTTATGACCTTATCAAATGATTTGTTAGTGAAAGATTTCATCAGCCCTGCCGTATAGCCGAATAGGACTGCGGAGATTGTTTTCCAGAACAATCCCTGTGCGCATTGGTTAAGCAGTGATAAAGTAATAAAGAGTGGCCAAGTGTCAAGGAGATGTATGATACTTGGAGAAAGCCATATGTTAGCATTCCCATGCATATTAAAGGGCATATTCTGCAGGTGTAAGAGCGCCTTGAAGAAACTCCTTGGTGGTTGTACTGTTTGTGTGTGAGAAGGATGAAAATGAGAGTAGAAAAAGTAAATAGAAGCCTTGTGTTTATGTGTGTTCTCAGTTGGGGAACCCAAGGAGACTTCACCACCACACACCCTCTGCCAGCGGTCAAAGTGAAGCTCTTCACAGAGAGCACAGGGGTCTTGGCCCTGGAGGACAAGGAGCTGGGCCGGGTAACATTCCATCCTTCTTATTTTTCTTGTGGGTTTGGACATGTGACATTCTGTTTCAGGATTATTTGAGGTTGTTATGGTGTTGTAGAAGTGATGTCTTATTTTTCTAATTCTCCTTTTGCCTCATTCTCCTGCTGATTGATGCCTGGGGCTAAAAAATAATCTCCAGTCTTGAAAATCCCTGTAAAGAAACAAGAAGCACTGCTTTTAAGTCAAATCCCTGATCTGTTTCAGTGAATATTTAAATAATCAGTAAAAGTTTTTTTTTTTTACTTTTAGAGGTTCGTAAAGAACAAAACTTCCTTTTTCTGGATGCTAATTTGTTATATATAATAAATAATTAATGAAATGATCAAAAATTTTGGCTTATTATGCCTGTTTATTAATTACCGTATTTTCCAGACTATAAGTCACCCTTTTTTTCATAGTTTGGCTGGTCCTGCGACTTATGAGTGACTTATTTATCAAAATTTATTTGACATGAACCAAGAGAAGTTAACTAAAAGAAAACATTACCGTCTACAGCCGCCAGAGGGCGCTCTATGCTGCTCAGTCCTCGTGCAACATTTATTTATAAGTCGCATTATAAATAAATGCGACTTATAGTCCAGTGCAACTTATATATGTTTTTTTCCTCATCATGACGCATTTTTGGACTGATGCGACTTATACTCAGGTGCGACTTATAGTCCGAAAAATACGTAGGCTATGATAAGTACAATACTGTTAGCACAGGCATCATATTACATCATTTTGCCATTCAGAATCACAAATGGTCACATTTTTGATGTTCTTTTAAACATTTTATAAAATAATCTTGTTTCATGGTTTCCACAAAAATATTAAGTTAACTATTTTCAACACTGATAATTATGTTTCAGAAAGAAAAAGATTATGCCAACTTATCCAAGAGAGAAAAGACATATTAAAAAAGCACAGGAGGAAACACAAGAAAAATGGGCTCTTCTCTGATAAGGTGCCAAGAGCTGTACATTCTAACTCTCAGTACACAGCTGTATGAGCCAGAATTAACTGAATGTTGAGAATTTCTCAGAAAACGCTGGTAATATGTCATTATCGGCTCACACACAGACTCAGATATTTTCCCACACTCACACAACCTGTTTATCCGTCTACTGAATGCTTCATGTGTGGAAAAGTCTGAGTTTAGGGCAGACAGGCTATAGGATTACATGTTAAAGAGATAGTTCACCAAAAATAAAAGTTCTGTCATTCTGTCCTGAAAGAAGCTCATACGGGTTTGGAACAATAACATTTGAGTGAGTAAATAATCACAGAAGTTTAATTTTGGACGTGCTGTTCCTTTAAATGGTGATAGTCTAGTGTTATGAATTGTGATCAGATGGACTAATAATCATGAATCTCTCATGTTGAATGATTAGGTGGTTCTTCACCCAACTCCAAACAGCCCGAAGCAGGCAGAGCTTCACAAGATGACTGTGACCAAGGCCTGCCCAGATCAAGATCTGAAGATCAAACTTGCTGTACGCATGGACAAACCTCAGAACATGAAGGCTTGCGGGTAAGGGATTTTGTGGGTACATGAATACTCCTATTGCATTCCATAACAGTATCATCCAGACATAACATCTTTTATTTCCTGATATAATGAAACACTATGTACATTACTGTTCTCTATACCATTTGCAGTCAGTAAGTATTATTATTTTTTTATTATCTGTAATGCTTAAGGCTGCATTTATTTGATAAAAACACAGTTAAAAAAATAACATATTCAAACATTGTAAAAACATTTGGAAATGTTACTACAACTGAAAAATTGTTTACTATTTTAATGAACTTAAGATTTAGTCTTTATTTTTATTCCAGTCTTTAGTGTAACATGATCCTTCAGAAATCAATCAAAATGTGGATTTGGTGTTCAAGAAACATTTCATATTAGTATCAGTATAGAAAACAGTTTTGCTGTCGTTGAAACCGTGATATATATTTTTTCATTATTATTTTATTAATAGAAAGTTCAAAAGAACATAATTTATTTAAAATAAAAAATCTTTAGGTGTGTAACATTATAAATGTATTTATTGTCACAAATGTAATGCATCCTTGTTGAATAAAAGTATTTTTATGTATGTATGAGTTTAAATGAATGAAGTAAAATACTGAGGAAACCTGTGATTATTCATTTAGGTATTTATGGGCTGTCGGCAAAAATGTTTGGAAACGCTGGAAGAAGCGCTTCTTTGTCTTGGTCCAGGTACATTTTTATATATTTCAGCTGAGAGAGTGAAGAATATTTTGAATGTAACAAAGTTGGTTTTGGCTTCAATTAGAAATGGCTTTCGATCATCAGTGTCTTAATGAACCATATACAAGTAGTGAATATGAAACAGATATATCCTAGGGAATCTAATGGGTTACATATGGCATATTAATTTGTTTCTCTTTCTCCTATAGGTAAGTCAGTATACCTTTGCTGTGTGCAGCTATCGAGAGAAGAAGTCAGAACCACAGGAGCTGCTCCAGCTAGATGGCTATACTGTGGACTACACTGACCCACAGCCAGGTTATACTCCCGCAGTCACACATTACTCTTATGTATCAGACTGTCATGAGAGCAATTCTCACTTTCTGGTTGTCAGACATTAGTGGAACATGTCCATAGTTAATGTAATAAACTGCATCTTTGGTTTTTGTTTGTAATGCTGCAAATACGCATCTTATCCACTACGCTGAATTTAGAAAGTTGACAAATGTTCTTTTTTTTTCTGTTTGTACAGGTCTGGATGGAGGCCGGTCTTTCTTCAATGCAGTAAAGGAGGGTGACACTGTGATCTTTGCCAGTGATGATGAGCAGGACCGCATCCTATGGGTACAGGCCATGTATCGAGCTACTGGCCAATCACACAAACCCGTCCCGCCCACCCAAGTCCAGAAACTGAATTCTAAGGGCGGAGCAGCAGCACAGATGGATGCCCCCATCTCTCAGTTCTGTAAGTAAACATACCTGCAAAGCATTTATTACATTGTCAGTTAGGACAAAAACCGCCCGAAGCTGAGATGGCGAGTAAATGAAATAGCAAGGGTTGTTAATATCCATCTTTTTTAAAACAGTGATGGCTTTATTATTTAGGCTACATCCCCCTTACCCCACAACCTCTCACATACAGTGACAGTGTTCCCATCACAACTTGTCATTTCGGTCACAAAGTAGATAAAACAGACTAATAATGAATAAATTATTTCAGGTTGTTGTCAGGTTGAATTAGTAACTCATAATGTCATAGTAATGCTACCTTGCACTCTCAGCATACTGCACAAGTATCATGAAAAGGTAAGATTGAGTGTGTAGAGTGGAAAAATTTGTTTATTTTAATATCCATGTCTTTGTTACTGCCCTTATGCACCTCTGATTAGCTTTAACAGTAAGATTTTTCAGCTAACTTAAAGTGGTCAACCAATACCAGCTTCTATCTATAAAGGTATAGTTAACCCAAAAATGAACATTTTGGCATCTTTTAGTCACCCTCATGCTGTTTCAAAACCATATGACTTACTTTTTTCTATAGAACACATACATTTTAGTCTATTTCTTACACAAAGCATTTATATATCTTCAAAAGACTTCAGAAAACCCTGTCCTTTGTTCATTTGCATGCAATACAGTTTTCATATTGTGTCATTTTGTGTTCTACAGACGAAAGTAAGTTCTGGGGGTTTGGAATGACATGAGAATCATTAAATAATGACAGAATTTTCATTTTTGGGTCCCTTTAAAACTTGAATATCAATTTTTATTGAATAAAGATTCTGCTACACATGTTCTCACCAAGCATTTAAACACCTGGTAAAGTAAAAAAAAAAAAAATTGTACTTCACACTAATATCAAATCACTTTGAAGCTTCTAAATAATAATAGATCCTGCTATTCAGAACCTTGTCTTTTGGTGTGCATCTACTTCAGCATCTGTCCATAGCTATGTCTTATATCACAAAATGTCTCTTAAGGGAAACACTAACACTTTTCAAATAAATCCAATTAAGTATAGAGCACGTTTTAATCACATATACAAACCCTAAAGGTAGAGGTTCTGTGTTGTTTTCCATTGATTTACTTGTGTGTGTTTGTGAATGTTTCTTGTGGTCAGATGATTCCCTCACAAGTTCAGATGCCATTCAATTTTCTCGCTATAAGACAGACCCCTCTCCCTTCTGAAACATTATTACACTGGGTAAATGTTTCAACCTCCACTTTAACGCACCCCAGGTGGTCTTGAATGGCACAGAGTAGTGGAATATAAAACATACAACATACACACCCACGAGCAAACATCCCATTGCTGCAGATGGTTTTTGCAGATTCTGGAATGCTATGAAGGTTCTGATGACAGCTTTTTATATATTAAATAGACATGATTTACTCTGATTACAGAATGCATGTATCACATCAAATAACAAACAACGAATAAGTTAACATTATTGAATCCCTGAGTATTTTCGTTTTGGTAACACTTTATAAAAGAGTTCACTTTGGAAACAGTAATTATCTTGGTTATTGTTTAGGATAATGTTGTAACAGAGTTGTTTATCGTAATTCATGTTCATTCATAATACATTACTAATATTTATTCTTACAACTGTTAAAATAGAAATAAAACATTAACCTATAGATAACTAAACTGGAAAGCATGGCTATTTCGTGTTAGCTATTTTAAACGTATAGAACTTCATTGTCAAGTGTTACCAATGTTTTTATACTTTTGAAAGCAGTTACATTTGAGGTAGCCTGAATTATTTTCATGACTTCCAATTGTTACTTTAAATGGTAAATGGTTACTGGATTGATTCTCTATGAGCAGATTATATTATTTATTTACTTTAAACAGTACCTTCATAGAATCAGTTTAATAGCTGATACTGGCATCAAATACACATTCGACCAAATATATTCACATCATATATGTCTGAAGGTAAGTGTATTTGCCAGTACAGTGTTAGTAAATGTTCTTGTGATTTAGATTGTATCCAGTGCACCGATAAGAATCCTGTCAAAATCAGCTGCAGCAGAGCACAACGAAATTTCTTTCTTTCTTTCTTTCTTTCTTTCTTTCTTTCTTTCTTTCTTTCTTTCTTTCTTTCTTTCTTTCTTTCTTTCTTTCTTTCTTTCTTTCTTTCTTTCTTTCTTTCTTTCTTTCTTTCTTTCTTTCTTTCTTTCGTTCTTTTTCACCCACTAGTTCAAACTGAACTCTCATGTTGATACAGGTCGTTGTATTTTACGTTGTGTTTTTATTTAGTTCATGCTTTGCTTTTACCCTTCTTTAGTCCTGCAGCTGTAGTGGAGTCAGGGTTTTCGTGTCTGCTTTTTTCCTTCAGCCTTGTTGCTAGTCTTTATGTTATTCTGGTTTGTCCCTTCTTACCCTGCTGTCTTCTAGCTGGACTCAAGGGTAAGTGCTAACCTGTTAGCTAGCACCAGTCAGATAATCCTAAAACCATTATCTGACCAATGCAACGTGCTCTCTTGATTTTTTTTTCTCTCTCGTTCTTTTTCTCCTCCTTTCAAATCTCACTCCTCATGCCTTAGCCCTAAGTAGATAATTAAATTTTTCCGTTGAACTTTTTTGATGATGGTTAAAACTACAAACTTTCATTATTCCAGTTTAGGTTGCATGTTAATTAGTGCGTATGTACTTATCATTTAGCTAAGGTAGTATGGTTTATGACTTATTTGCATAATTGCCTTCTCTACATAAACATCACTGGCATCACAAGACCCCTCAGAGTAAAGTAGAGGAGGGTTTGGATTGCCCTGTTGGTTATCGACTGAATAAAAAATCTATCTGAAAATGTCACTTTTGAGATCTGTTTAGTTTATTTTGCCAACTAATTGTTACTTAATTGGCACTTTATGTTTTTAGGTTGAGTAACTAAACCAAATGTACCATTTCGACAATCAGTTCTGTCTACAATAACTGCAACAGTGAAGCATTGCTCATTTTTGACGACTTGAACTTTACTCTTGAGGGTTCTCTTGCCTTTCAACTAAATTCTTTATTTTTGAACTTGAGCTTCACAAGAGTTGGCAAATATGTAAGTGGAGTATTCTGAATGCCAATGTGAAGGAGCAGGCACTGCCATCCCTCCTCACCGAGAAATACTCCTAATTATCTTTTGTCCTGTGGAAATGGGCCTATTTGAAGTAGTCCCTAAACCCAAAGTAGAACTTAGCAAAATATACAGTAGTTCATTATTTGCACCTGTGTGTTTGCCCTTATTCTGCTTGAGTAGGTGAGCATTTTGATGTCATGTTATCCATTCAGATGCTGATGGAAAGACAAGTTCATTTTCTTCCTATTTTGATTATTCTCCATTCTTTACATAGAATGAATCAATTACTTTTGTAGCCTCTGTTGGCTCCTTGCTAAAGCCGTGTATCTGCACTAGAACGGTAATGCTAGCCTATTGGCGCGCCACTGAAGTGGCTTGCTTGTCAATGTGCTCAACAACCCTTGTGAACACACTGAAAATTTCTCCAGTATTGTCAACTTGCAAAGAGAAAAGAGAACAATATGGAATGCTAATGGGTAGGCAAGCGGAAAATGTTACCTCTTTCTTTTCCTTGCATGACATAGGGAAGCATAGTGGAGTGTCTCACTTTGTTCCTGCATGTAAAAGACCATCCATTTTAATGATATATCATATATAACCATTAAAATATGTTATGGTAGTAAAATAATATTAATAATGTTTCCTAGCCTATTAGCATCTTCTTATGTCATATCCTTATTTAAATGCAGCACAATGATTTGTGCATAAGCCGATTTTAAACTGTGTAAAATGTAAAAAAAAAAACAGTATTTTAATTAGATAAATTATGATATGTAAAAATTCTAATGAATGAGGCAAAATAAATACTTAAATCCTGCAGGTTTACCCTGTAATTATTACGTCTTATTTCTTCCTTACAATTCCATGGTTGTATATTTTTACACTTCCTTTTAAACATCCCGAGTTGCTTAGTTATAGGGCTTCTTTGCCATTCATTTTGATGTTTGTCTTTTCTCAACCCATTCAGTTTGTCGGTTGTCTATCTTGCTCATTTCCTCACTGAGTTTTTCATTCCTACAATCCCGTGTCTTTTCCTGTGCCTCTATTTTCTTTTTGCCTTCTCTTTTTATTTTAGTCTACGTCTTTATAATTGTAGCAATGCTTTACTCAGACAAAGGATAACAGAACTTGATCAGAGTTCTTCTAAGCAGATCCAGTTAGTATTTATTTGTTTTCCACATAAGCACTGAATTAAGCACTTTATTTTTAGACATATGTCTTTACAAGAAAGGTGTGAGATCGTTGTTGTTATCTAGACACACGCCCTAGTCACTGGTGTAACACGATGCACATTATTTCTTCGCATTTTCTCTCATCACTGCACAAATTTAGATTCTATCATTCTGTTGCTTATAATGTAATTCTTCAGGGGGCCAGTTTTATAGGAATAACTTTTCTTTTACTACTTTCTCCAACAAATAATTGTGCATAGGACTTAGAAAATTGTTATATTTAGCTGATTTTGATTAAATTTAGCCTAGAACACTGAGGATATTGAACAGCCCATGAAATAAAAAAATAAAAAAAATGTTTTGTGACTTTTATGTCATTTCCTTTAGCATCTGCAATATCATTCAAAAGTTTGGGGTCAGTAGGAATTATTATTATTTTTATTTTTTGTAATTTCATACAGTATCATATTAAATTGATCATATGTGACATTTTAAATTTTACAAAAGATTGTTTCAAATAAATACTGTTCTTTTGATTTTTTTATTAATAAAAAAAACTGAAAAAATCTATCGATTTCGACAACAAATATTAAGCAACTTTTTTCAACTGAGATAAATATAAGAAATGTTCTTGAGCTTCAAATTAGCATATTAGAATAATTTCAGAAATAATTATTAGTAACACTTTACAATAAGGTTCATTAGTTAACATTAGTTAACTACTTTAATTAACATGAACTAAGCATTAACAATACTTCTACAGCATTTATTCATTTTAGCTCATGTTAATTCCAACATTTATTAATACATTATTAAAATCAAAAGTTGTACTTGTAAACAGTAGTTAATGCACTGTGAATTAACATGAACTAACGATGAACGACTGTATTTTTTATTAACTAACATTAACAGAGATTAATAAATACTGCAACAAATGTATTGTTCATTGTATGTTCATGTTAGTTAATATTTTATCTAACGTTAACTCTTGGAACCTTGTTGAAGTGTTAGTGAAATATTTTAAATATATTAAACTTGAAAATGGTTATTTCAGATTGTTATAATATTTCACAATATTTTTGTGTTTTTACTGTATTTTTTATTAAATAAATGCAGTTTAAGAGACTTCTTTCAAAAGATTTATTTAGCCCAAACTTTTGAATGGTAGTTTATATGCTAGTAAATGTTTTTAAAAAATTATTTAAGTTTTTTTTGTAGAAGAAAAGGACCAAAAATATGCTCCATTTCACATATTTCTGTCTAATCAAATGTCATTTCATTGGGTCTTTCAGTATTATCTTAAAGATAACTTACATTCAATCAAAGATGGCTAACATATCGCCCCAAATTCTTTTTTGGCATTGGTATTTTTACGAGCACACAATCCATCTTCTCTCTTGAAAAGAGTGACATTAACCAATTGCGAATGGCAGAATCTATTGCAATCATGTGAAAGAAACTACAATACAATTCAAATCATTTAGACTTGCGACCACTTGCTCAAAGCCATCGGTGGCTTTTACATTGAAAAAGCTTTTGATTGAGAGAACAGGAAGAGACCACGCGAAGATCAGCTCATGCATGCACGTCCAGACTGAATGTGAGCTGAGGGTTATCACTCAGTTCCACATTTGCTAGGTCCAATTGAACTCTGCTTGACTTTTGCTGCAAGTTGACAATGTGAAAGCTCAATGTCCTTGATTTGCCATAGAATACTCATTATAGGTGTTTATTTTATTTTTTATTTTATTTTTTGTGGTGGGAGGAGAACAAATCATTCTCCTGCTGTTTGCTAATTTCCTCTTCCTTGAACCCACCCCTGCCCCCTTCTCCCCCATGAATGGCTGGAATAGATGCTGACAGGGCACAGAAGCACGGCATGGATGAGTTTATCTCAGCTAACCCGTGTAGCTTTAATCATGCCTCATTGTTCGAGATGGTGCAGAGGCTCACGTTGGACCACAGGCTTAATGACAACTTTGCATGTCTGGTAAGTGTTTTTGTTCTTTGGTTGAATTCAATGAAAAACAACTGTAAACATCATTTTCGAAATGTCTACCCATTTGCCGGAATTGTAGGGATGGTTTAGCCCTGGCCAGGTGTTTGTTCTGGATGAATATTGTGCTCGGAACGGGGTGAGAGGGTGCCACAGACATCTGTGTTATCTTGGCGACCTGCTGGAGAGGGCAGATAACGGGCACATGATTGACCCGACACTGCTGCACTACAGCTTCGCGTTTTGTGCCTCCCATGTTCACGGCAACAGGTACAGCCCCACATTCGGTTACACCACATTACTGGGATGTTAGATATTGGGAAAGATACAGATCATGGAAGCAGGAACGAGGTTAGACAACAAGGGCTCTTTGCAAGTCATCAGCATATTTTTGCGTCAGTGTTTATTATATTTTCCCATGTGAATGTTCTTTATAATTTTGCCAAATTTTGTTTGATTTGTTGTGTATTTTGTTCTCAATCATTTTTCATTTCTTTTCCACTTTCCAAACCTCGGCGGTATTCTTTCAGCCACTACATCTTCCATTCTCCTTTTTTGTTATTTTACTTTCCAAATCTCATTGTGTTGCTCATTTATTACATGTTCCTGATAGTCAGAGGGGGTCTGAGTTTCAGGGGGCTGGCTCAAAGTCTGGAGGGAAAAGGGAGTCTAAAAATATAAGGAAATGTAAAACACAGCTGGCCCCTGAAAGCACAAGGTAAGAGGGCTTATCAAGGATACAGTATGTTCATATAACCAGCGTCTTATGCTACACTGTACAGTACACACTTCACACAAAGTGAAATGGGTTAAACAGCTCAGCTTGTCTACTGCAGTAGTCTTTCACCCAAAATATATAAATATTCTCTTTCCAAAGTCAAATGACATTATATATATATCCACCCTTTTCCTACACCTCATGATGCTTTGCACAAATTATGGGAGTAAATTCTGTTAAACTGTAAACGATAAGTCAAAGGCTTGCTCTATGAACACAATAATAAGCATTTTCAAAAACTGGGTTCAATGAGGTAACATTAAACTACTCAGCCTTCAGTAAATGAACATTAAAAAGTGTAAAAGCATTGAAAAATGACTTTCAACAGACCATGACCCCTAAAGCTTGATTATTTCCCTAGATTATTCCCACAGCAATATAAAGTAATATACTGCATGTCCGTTATGTAACATACATTGCCTTAATTAAAAATGTTCATTAACTGGAAAATTGAGTGATTATATTTCAAAGTGATTTCCATCATCTTGACAGATAACAAATATTGTATTTAGCTGCTTCAGAAACATTCCAGTAAATGCTGCTTATATGAATTAGAATTGAAAAGGGGGGATAATTATATCTTAAAGCATCTTTGTGGAAATCTGGAAAGAGACATGATGATTTTGGAAGAAAAACAAGAGATTCTTAGTGAATTCCAGTGAATTCTCATTAGGAAAAAGCTACTATTCCTTTAAATTCAGCATAATATTGCAAAATGTCATATATTTACTTTGACAATAAGACCAATAACCTGTAAGAAAATAAGTAGAATCGATTTTAAATTTAATTAATTCATTTAATTTATGCCTGTATGCACTTGTACAGCATGTTTAGTTTAGGTTTCTCTTCCCACTGACTTGTTGAAAGCATATTTATTATTGTGCTACAGCTGAGTGTGCATTCAATATATTTTAATCGTTTTCCCAAGTAGAGTATTGTAACATCGATAGCTGTAAATAAAAAAATTGGGTTGGAATCAATGTCTCCCAAGAGTATCACAACAGGGTCCCATCTGCTGGGTACAAATACATTTATAGCCAGTGTATTAGATTTAAGAAAGTTGCTTCTGGTTAGATGTTCTTTCTGGACTCAGTGTGCCAGGCATGTATTTTATTGTTACAAGTGTGATATACTACAGACTGAAATGTTAATGTGGTTTGATTTGCTTTCCCTGAAAATATACAGAGATTTAAAAAGCAATGATGTAGTATCATAAGTAGCTGTTGTAATAATAAATAACCCCATTCAAGACTTTCTTTGGATTTGTATCCCTCTTGTCTTGGCTCAAAATAATAAATAACCCAATTCAAGACTTTCTTTGGATTTGTATCCCTCTTGTCTTGGCTCAAAATTGCCATATTTTGCATGTAAAATAGGCCTGATGGTCTTGGAACAGTAACGGTGGAGGAAAAAGAACGCTTTGAGGAAATCAAAGAGCGATTACGTGTCCTTCTGGAGAATCAGATCACAAACTTTAGGTGAGTATGTAGACGTAAGGCCTTCATTGAACATTTCACAAGCTGTATTATAGCAGGAAACATCAGCAGTTCTACTGCTTTCGTTTCAGGACACAGATTTTATATTCATTAAAAAACAATCCAATCCAACACCTCATTAAAAATTTAAGACCACAAAAGTAGACAAAAATGTGCTTCAAAATCATATATTAAAAATAATATCACCATGGACTGCATAGGCCCATCATTTTGCAAATTATTAGGCAGAGTAAAGTAATTGACAGTTTTGTAAATGCATAAACAGCAGCGGAGAGGTGATTTATCAGCTTAATGCATGGAACAAATGCTGAGCCAAATATTGTATTATGCTGAATATGAGGAGTGCACAGCCAATATGTGCATAAACATATCAATTACAGCCTGTTCAAATCAAATTTAATTGACTGACATCAGCCATAAAAGATATGGGAAGTATTTTGTCTTTTCTTGAAAACAGTTGCATTTTAATTATATTGTATTATTCACATTTAGCATTGTGTTTTTTACCTTGCTGTCCATAACCCATTTTTGGGTCTCGGCCTACCAGTTGAGAACCACTGATGCACACCTTTCTGTTTTTTTCTCCACTTAACATGCAACAATATAATTGTATAAGATTTTAGCAACCACAATGTAATTTTTGTTGTTATAGGTATTGCTTTCCGTTCGGTCGCCCTGAGGGAGCATTGAAAGCCACTCTGTCTTTGCTGGAGAGGGTAATGACAACATTGCTTATATTGATTCAGAGTAGCAGCAATAGAAGGAAAAGAGAAGCAATTGATGGTATTTTATTATATTTAGCACCGCCTGTCTATGTTTACTTGTTCTGCCATGCATCATTTCACAAAAAAAAAAAAAGTATGACTTATTCATACTACAGGAGGACAACAAACTTTGTCACTAGATAACAAATTTGGATTTGTGCTTTTTCACAGGTGCTTATGAAGGACATTGTGACCCCAGTCCCACAGGAGGAGGTCAAGGCTGTCATTCGTAAATGCTTAGAGCAAGCAGCTCAAATTAACTACCAGCACATCACTGACTACGCCAGAGAGGAAGGTGACTAGCATTGCCCCCTTCTTTCACAGCATTATGATTTTAAAGCACTTAACCATGCTATGGTTTTAAACAGAAGGGAAGTTTTGTACTTTAGAGAAAAAAAGTACTCTGCTTCCATTTATTTATATCCATTTAATGCATAAACTGGGGTTTATATTTGAAAAATGTGTTTTGAGTAAATAATCTACTCTTCAGCTTTCAGTTTATGAAAGGAAAAGTAATTTAGGTTTGGGTAATTAAGTTTGGTTTAAATTGTTTATGTATTTTGGTGGTTTGCAGATAAATATATACATTTATATACATATATTTTAGTACACTAGACTACATTCTTGAACTGCACAGCATCTGTCTTGATTGAAATAATATACGTGTTTATTCTAAGACAATTACTGCATTTGTTTTTCTCTTTCTTTTCAAGAAAAGTTTAAATGTCTTCTTGTCCATTCTCCTTTTGTGGACTTGTGTGTAAAAATGCATTCAGTTCCACACAAAGAAGAGCTTCTTACCATTTCCTATCTGCTGCGGTAACATAGAAAACTGGACATCTTTCAGACGGTCTCCACACGTTCTCTTTTCTATTATTGTGGCTCAAACAGGATGATAAATTACAACAGGGTAGATAAATAGTTACAGAGGAGGAAAAGGAATAAGGAAAATGAGAGGGAGGATGTAGGAATGGGGACGGACCATGTGGTGAAATAAATTAAGTATGTGGGAAGGAGCGGTTGAAGGGAGGGAGAGCCCATTAAAGGAAAACAGGTTGGGAGAAAGAGCAATGAGATGAAGAGGGAAGCATCCATGAAACAATGCCAAGTTGGGCAACAAGCATGAAAGAGGATTACAAGAAAGAAAAGGATGGGCAATATGGAGAGGTGTCTGTTTGAAGAGGACTAAAAGTCATTGTGTGCTGGTTTTGAGGAGGATGTTTGTGTTTAGATGTTTGAAGATCATTTTTAAATCGTTTCGCTGAATGAATATCCTCTACTTCATCAAATCATTGGTTCTGTTGCTTATTTCGAACAATGTGACAAACCAATGACACAAGAGCCAAATGCTGACAATCTTTCAGAACACAGTATCTGTGCCTCTCTAATCGGTCTTGGCTGATATTGACACAATATCCTTAAAAGAACAGCTCACCCAAATATGAATAGTTCATCATGTCATTCGTGTGATTTAAAATGTTTATGGTTTTCTTTTCTTCACTGGAACACAAAGCAGATACTGCGCTGACTAAGCAGTCCTTTTCCATTAAACAAAATTGTCTGGCTGCTCCGAAAAGTTTTTGACAAAAACACAAGAGATGAAATTCTCCATTTTAAATGAAAGAATTGTCATTTTTGGGTGAACAATACACTGTCGTTCAAAAGTTTGAGGGTGATGTGCTTAAAAAAAAAGTTTAAGTCTCTTTCCAATAATTGATTTATTTGATTAAAATACAGAAAACAGTGATAGTGTAAAATATTATAATTTGAATTTGAATTTTCAGTAGCCATTACTCCAGTCTTCAGTGTCACATGATCCTTCAGAAATCATTTTAAGATGCTGATGCTTAAGAAACATTTCTCAATATTATTGTTGAAAACAGTGATGATTAATTTCTTTTTTTTATAAAACTGATGCATTTAATGCATCCTTGCTAAATTCAAGGATTAATTTCTTTAAAAAAAAAACCTTACTGGCCCCAAACATTTGAACAGTGGTGCACCTTTAAAAGTTTTCCACTTCCACTTTGCTCCTCATTTGTACTGTGTCCAAGTGAGAGTTTAAGGGTGATTGTGATCTAAGGGTTTTAACCATCAAAACACATTGTATTATCCGACCTTTCCAAAAACTTTTCTTAATGAGAACTTCCCTTAACACAAGACATCCCTTCACCATATTCAACCCTTGACCCCTTTCCTCTGACCCCAAACTCTTGCATGCCGGAATCCTCCTTTTCTTTAGGAAAAAAGAGGGCAATGTATGATCATCCTGTCTACTCCTTGGCTACACAAGTGATGGATTTAACCATCCGTGAGTAACAACTCCTCACCCTCTCCTCACTCCTCACTCATTCTTTACCTCTCTTTCATCAACTCAATCCTCCATGTCACGTCCTTCTTGGAATTTTCTGTTTTGCCATTTTCACACAGATGACAGACAATGACTAGAGAATGATACGTAACGTTTCAATTCCAATCCCTTTGGGAGAGATGTTCCATCTGTTTGTAATACAACATGACTGATGCATCCGTTCAGCTTCCTCTTGTTCGTTTTTGATTGAAGCTCATGTTTGTGACTTGAATGCATTTTTACTTTGGCCGCTATTTTACTTTGTCTGAGTGTATATCGTTACTGTGGTGTGGTAGGTGGTTTCACTGGGGGGTTCCAGACACATCAACAGGTGCCTGAGCTACTGGGAGAGCAGGAGTTAGTAACACGTGTACGAGCTATGACTTATATGTTCCAAAATCACAAGTCTGTCTTGTTCGTGATTACTACAGCTGTGTTCGATTTGAAGTGCGACCGAACAATCGCTATTGTCTATTTGTTCAGCGTGTTTTTCAGTTGCTACTTTGCTATGTGTTTTTTGTTCTTGTCGTTCCAGGTAATTATCTACATGTGTATTTGTGTGCCATTGTTTTTTTTATATATTCTATATCAACTACACAATAATTCTATGGTGAGTGACTAAGAGTGAAATGACCAGGGATGCTGCACCGATTTTGGGCCAAATATGCCACCTTAAGGAATAATAATTTTTCCACCCCCAGTTCTCCCTTCTCTTTCTCCCCTATTTCTCCCTCTCCTTTTGTTGCTCTGATTCTCTTTTTATTTCTCTCTCTCTCTTTCTCTCAAGTTGAGAAAACTCTAAAGGATCAGAAGGATCCAGGTGAAGCTATGTTTGACGTCATCTCCTGTCTGGAACATGCACATCACACATTTACAGGGACAATTTATTTGGTCTGAAAGTCCTGTAAACACCATAACACAAGGATCCCCCTTGTGCAATTCTTTTTTTGTGAAGATAGTATTCTTTTATAAATATGTGCAAAAAATTTGGGTAAAAACGGAACTTTAGATAGAAACGGAACCTATTAGCACTTAATGGTCAGACTGATGGTGTTACATCATGCAGACTTACAAGAAACAATACTATCTTTCACAAATATTTCAGTGTTAGACTTTTCAATGTGATAAAATGTGAGGGTAGAATGATTGCAGATTTTTCTCACTAAAGTACTGGGAATAAGTTTGTAACTGAAGAATATCTAAATCTTGACATCATTAGATTTTATAAATAAGTAGTACTCAACTGGTTTTGCTGCATTTTTGCTAACTGTTTTTGTGTTACAACCCACCAGCTGAGAACCACTTCTCTAAATCTTCACCAGTTTAAAATATTTTGCTTCTTTAATTCCCAGTCCACAACATTTTAGTCACATTGAAAATAGATAAAGTATGAAATTTGGATAATGATAATCAGAGATTATCATTAAATCCATTGTCAATGCTTTATCATGTTTTGTTGATGACATCATGGCCTTAGGAAGAATGAGTTTATATCAGATATTAATGGTTCACAGTGTAGTATATTTAAGTACAGGGCATCCAACCCCATTAATAACCCATGAATTGAACAGACCGATAAACCAATGGCATGTTTTATTCTAGTCACTAAGATTAAAGAGTCAGACGAAATGATAAATAAGTCATGTCCCTCATGACCGAAGTAACATTTAATTCAATAAATTAAAGATTTTCTTTTCTCCTTTAGTGGAGACCTCAGCATTGCTGAGTTGGTCGGTATTTTATTTTATTTCTTTAGCTGTTTTCTTTTTTCTGTCTTATTCATTTCATCTTGTTTAGATTAAAGTTGGTTATATGTTAAACCAGAAACACTGTTGTGTGTCCTGATGTTCTCATTTCATCAAAGTGTTGCATATCTCTGACAGTCTGCTTTTTCTCTCATATGCTGGCCTTAGATTCTAGACAGCAGTGAGAAGTCCTACCCTTTATTATGAATTTACCTAGATACATAAAAATACTGTGTCAGTATAAATGTATTAACAGTGGGGTCCAAAAGTCTGTGTCCGCATTAAACATCTAAAATTCAAACCTGGATTTAAAATGTTAGGATTTAGGGAAAGTTATGATGTAAACACAGCATAGTAGAGATTCTGCATTTATTCTGTTTTTGTGTACATTGACAGGGAATATACTATTTAAAACATTTTCAAATCATGCTGGAGCACATGATTATGAGGTTCTACACAAAGGAGTTCATGCAAGCTGTGTAAAGAGAGATAGATACTATGAATTTTTAATTTTTAAAAAAAATTTTTTTACTTCAACTATTATGCTGATTATATAGTTAGTAATGATATAAATATATATTAATTATGAAAAAAGCTATGTAGAACCACTTGTGGTCTCAGACTTTTGAAGCCCATTGTAGTTGCAAGCTTTTCAAACAATATTTTTACTTCACCGATTACATTCTAGTGTCTCTGACATCAGTTAGGCATTTTTTTCCCTTGAAGTGTTATGAGTGTCATCAACAGTGTTGTCATTTCTGCATGCACAGTTAGGTATTTATGAACTTAGCTTCTTCAAACTGCATTGTAGTGTCCATGACATCACAGATTCACAGAATAAATATAATAATCAACCACTGTAATATTAACCATCCCTCTTTTCCCCACCATTCTGCTCCAGAGAATGTAGCTAACCTAGCTACGCCTGCTAAAAAACTGGAGCATGTCATCCGCCTGGCAGAGTTAGTAATTGAGGTTCTACATCAGAACCAGGACCATCACGCAGAGGTGAGTCTGAACTCTTTCTCTCTATTTCCCTCACTTTCACTCTCTTTTTTCTTTAGTACAAAATAGGGCTGATTTAAATGGCCAGTGGCTCCTCTCTAATAATAAAAAAGGCAGCTGTGCAGTTTGCACAATGCAATTTGTATTAGCGGAAATCAGTGAAACAGCAAGAGTTCAGTCTCCCGTGAGATCCAGGTCTCTAAACCACTTTCCCTGGATCTATACTCTAAAGAAAGCCTCAGAATACAGATTGTTTCTATATTCTGAATGTTAGACAGTTTCCTTTGGAATGCCTATAACTCACTAGAACTGAAGATGCATTATGTATAGCGAGCCAAGTATGGGTTTAAGACATAATTATAATAACTGGCATGCTTCAGCATTTACTACTCCAAGAGCAAATACATAATTAGAATTATTCCGAGATGCAATTTAAAGTATTAGGTAATCCATGGTCTTCCTGAGTTTGATAGATTTACTGTATCTTTCTGAATATGCTTAACAGGCTGCGGTCACAAGTACAGGAGACCAGTCGGTACAGTATCATGTTTCTTTTTTTCTTAAGTTGTCATCACATAGTGTACCTTTTCCCTCAAGCATGTCAATTCACACAGTTAAGGGCTTTTCTGTTATGTCTGGGTGGAGTATGGCAAGACGATTCTTAAAGGACATGATATAATTAACATAAAGTGTTGGTCTCTTGGATTTCTGAGAAATTCTTAAACATCTCCCCCCTCACACACTGATCAAGATTCACAAATGATGAAAATATTTTAGATTTAGTCCCAAGTCATCATAGAACCAACTGTATATCATACTGTTACATTTTACTTTGTATAACTTCACTGCCCAACCGCTGGTATCATACTATATAACCATAGAAGGCAATTTCAACCCAATGTATTTACAACTTTATATCATCCAGTTGAATTAAATCTCACAACTGTGACTTTTTATCCAAAAGTTTTTGGAAAATTTGTTCATAATCAATATTTTGTGCTTACTTAAACACTTTGCACATACATCACTTCATATTTCACTGATCATATTTTTCCTCACCATTCACTCCATGGTGTTGTTGCAGGGAAAAGAGGTATGTGATCAAAATTAATGCAGTGAAAAAAGCCCCTTACTGGCTTGTGCATGAGCTATGAAGGGTTCCCTTCCCCTGTAATGTCCCATTCCTCACAACGTGAGAGAATGTTTTACCGCATCCTACATGGGTTCGTCTTAATTCCTCAGCATTGTGCCTGTCAAGTCTCCATTCAAACTTGTAAGGCTTGTGTCCCTGACCAGCAAGGTCAGTGCTCAATGATTCCTTTGCTTCCAGGGGAACGTTTACATTTACCCAGCACCACGCTAGTTGTGTCACCCTAACTTTTCCCAGTAATATATGTTCCCTTCTACTAGTGTAATTAGACTTCACAATCCTTCAAAATGACCAATCCAATTTCATGACATAGCCCTCTTCCCAGGACCACTCTTGCTGATTTTATTTCGTGTTATATACTTTTAGCATTTAGTAAATAGTATGACAGTGTTAACACATACCCAGCACTTCCAGATAAGCAAGAAGGGCCTTGGGGAAGGATTCATGGGTTGCTTGGATTTGGTGTCTCTTATCACTCTCTAACCCCACTTTATATATGTTTGTCTGGTTAAGCTCAGCCATATGCGTTGCCCTGCTACACTAGCAAATGCTATATTTGTTGGTCCCAATATTATGACCACTGTAGCTTTTGAAGTGTTAATTATGAAGCCTGCAGGTAAGATGTGTGGTAAGTCTGGTTTTAGGGCTTGCTATCCCTTTGTAGAAGAGCGGATTTGGGGGAAATGTTTCGAGGCTCTTTGAAACTGTGGGTTTAGAGGGGTAAAAAAAAAAAAAAGACATAACATGCAACCAAAGGGAAGGATTAAGCCTCTTAAAAAGGCTGATCAATTCCCTGAATGGGTTTATCAATGGTTGGTTGTTTGAATTAGAAGAAAAGTGTTTTATGCCAAGACTGCAAGCAAGCCTGATTGATCTCAGAAACTCCTGCTCAATGCCCAACTACAGGCCCAAAATGTATGGTCACTTTAAGAGATTAAATAAAAAATATTCAGTCAAACCATATGCATTGCCAAGTAAAGATGTCTGCTGCTTGCTTGCATTTTTTGGCGTATCAGAGATGGCAGTGTTGCATGATCGCAAGACACATCCCCATCCCGAAGGGTAGGGATGCAGTGATGTGAACGGTTGAACTACATCTTCCATTTGGAGGGCAAAAGCATGCAGGGATTTCTACCTCACTTGCATGAGAACTGCACCTCCTCTGGCATCTTGACTCCACTGGGAATTGACCTGATATAAGAAAAATAACCTCTGCTCACAAATATGCAAACATTTGCAACACGAAATTTAAGGTGTATTTTCATGTTTTAGATTTGAATGACAAGCCCTCTCATTAAATGAGTTTGAATATTTCTCTTATTTGGAATAACATGTTTCCTTTAGAGGGCTTCAGAATTCTTAAGATATGCAACCTTTTACAGAAGATTCATAAATTTGTTCTTATGGTGAAATGGTTTTCATAATATTAAGACTTTGTTTTGGAAGATATTTAGTATACTTTTCTGTGTTGCAAATTTATAAATGGTTTAATGTAAGTTTTAAATTCCATAATGATAAATTGATCACATTAACCCTTGTAAACTGGTTACTTGAAAGCGTTATCTATTTAATTAACATAAGGACCTTAAATGTTGAAGCAAAATATGAATCACTCAGACCAAAACTCTAACTTCTCTTCATTTGAACTCGTACCATTCAAATGGAAAGATATTACTTTAGAAGCAGATGTACAAAGTGAATATGTGAAATGCCACATGGCAGACACTTAACCAGTTTACAATCTTTTTCTTGCCTGAGGTCACCTAATACTCTTGTTATTTTCTAACTATCTGCTTGTTTTTTTCCATTCTTTCTTCCTTTTCTGGACTGTCAAGGCCTTTGCATGGTGGTCAGACCTGATGGTGGAGCATGCTGAGAACTTCTTGTCACTCTATGGAGTTGATATGGATGCTGCACTTGAGATCCAGTCTCCCGAGAGCTGGGACAGTTTCCCGCTCTTTCAGCTTCTAAATGATTTCCTCCGTATCGACTGTAAGCACTTCTTGCAATATTTAGTTAAGAGTTCTGAAAGTATTGTCATCTAAGCGTACTGCAAAGTACTCTCATTCTGATTAAAATAGAGATTTTAATGTAAAAGTTAGGTATGTTACTCTCAAAATTGTCATAACCTTCTATGTTCTGTTTTTACAGATCACCTGTGTAACGGAAAGTTTCACAAACACCTGCAGGACCTGTACGCCCCTCTTGTGGTGCGATATGTGGATCTTATGGAGTCATCCATCGCTCAGTCCATTCACAGGGGATTTGAGCGGGAGTCATGGGAACCTGTAAAGTAAGACACCACTTCCTCAGCGATGTGTGTGGTCACTGGGAGCCAGGGCCTTTCAGGACAAAAACATCACAAAAATCTAAATAAAATATCTAATTTATATATGAGATAGCAGGGATAGGCATATCCCCATCTTATGATGGATTTTGTTATCTGCAAAAATAAACAGCTAATCAAATGAAACTGTTAAGCATCCAGTTAGATTTCTCAGGTAAAGTCTGAAACCAGTTTGTTTACACCATTTGAAAAAAAAATGTAAATACTAGAGTGACCTCTGTAACCATCCCTGATATGAGAAAGCTGCCAAACATTTAGAGAAAGTTCACCAAGTCCACAATATCTGGATAGACTTCAGCCAGTGTCTTGTAGGTTTCCATCCTCTTCTGTGTTTTTTTTTTTTAATTTGTGAACTAACCCTCATATTGTGCACTTTAAACTGAATGCTTTTTATGTCCTAATCAATACTGTCATGCTTGATTTTGGTTTGCATGTTGACTTTAATGATTTCATACCAGTTCCCAACGAACAGATTTCAGTATTTAGATAATCTGCTATCTTTAGAAAAGATACTGCTACCCAAATATTCCCAGCCTAACAGAATACTCTTATGTCAATTAAGCTTATGCCCTTGAGAAATATATGTCAGTATGGTTTCTCTCATCTGTTTGTTGTCTGTTTATATGTGTAACACCCCACCACCATCCTCAAATCTTTCAAGCTGCTGTTTGTTCTTGCTGTGGAAAAATTCTGCTTTTACTTCCTTTTTATATAAGTCTGCTGTTGTCGATATTATTGACCACAAGTTTCTTTCTACTCAGGTCTTCTGTTTAAATGTGCTTGTAGATTCCCTCCCTCCAGTTGTTATGTCTGCTCCTTTATGTGTAAAAAATGGTCTTTTCCATTTCTCAGTTTCTCTTTTTTGTATTGTATGTCTTACATTGCTTATTTGCAGCATTCCACACTGCCACTGTTATGGAATTTTTTTGTTTCTTTTTTTGTCTGTTTCTGCAGGAGTTTAACAAGTAATCTGCCCAATGTGAATCTACCAAATGTGAACCTCCAAATTCCCAAAGTACCAAATCTTCCCGTGCCAGTAGCAGGACTATCTGTTAACCTTCCACAAATGCCTAGCTTTTCCACTCCATCCTGGATGGCTGCTATATATGACTCTGAGTGTGTATTCAATGCATTTACCTGAGATCTGATGCATTCTAAAGTCTTCTTGGCATGAAAATGTTTGGGGTTAGTTAACTTACCGGCAGTTAAGTGTTATTGCGTTGCAAGATGTTTGATAAACTTGTCAATAGTTAAAAGACTTTTAAATGATGGCTATAGCAGATTTTCCATGTTCTTTGTATTGGATATAGAATAACTACAGGGCAAGATGACTTGCCTCTGGAATCATTCTCATGTCAAGTAGCCTGCAAAGGGTTCCAGACAGGCTCATGTGATTTGTTATTTGAAATGAGAACTGAAAAGCTCTTCATTTTCCTCAATGTGCATGCCATTGAGGTTAGACTGAGGTGGTGAGATCTGGATTGCAACCCAAACCTACAGCCAAGATATTGCTTTGTATTCAAATACAGTTATATTCAATCCATACAAATTAGCTACTAGATGTCCTTGAAGTTAACACACATAATTTTGGACTAAAACCATTAATAAAACAGCAATGATGAATTAAAACAACTATTTAAAAAACAAGTTTTGTTTTAATTTTAAAGTTAAGTTCAAAAAGTTCCTTTAGTTTTTCATTTTCTAATTTACCTGTATCCTGAGCAATGTCGTTGTAGTCAATATCTCATTACTATTTTGTATTCCTTAAGCTAGTGCTTTCTAAAAGTGCCTGCATGAATTATGCTATGACATTAGGGTTTGTTGATATTAAAAAGAACTGGTATAATCATCAGAATATCACTGGTAAGATAAATATTTTGTAGGATAGCTGAGATAAAAAAGGTTGTCTAAACATAAAGGGACACTGGTTTTTGTTTTGTGTGGAAGGTGGGTGTGGGTTGGTGTAACTCCCTGCCTGATCGTAGCGCTGTCATTGCGTTGGTAGCTGATGCTCTGAAGTAGACATTACTTCAGTGTAGCTGGCATCCAAGGCAGTAGAAACTAACACCCAAAGAGTTCAAACATCAGAGTGGGCTTCTTTTTCAACATATACACTAGAGCGACATCACAATTGCTGTAGAAGATCACTGAATCATACCCATTTCAATAAGGAATTTGAAGTAAAGTTCCACTTGAACTTGAGCCTACCCAATTCCAAGATGGAGACTGTCTCCATAAGACACGATTCGCTCCTATGTTTTAACTCTTTAACCCTGGCCCTTATGACACATCTTTCTACTCAGGATGGCAGCGTCCTCAGAGTCGACTGCATGGTGTGTTTTGATCTTGGGAGCTCCTTTAGTCTCTGTGGGCATGAGTGGTGAGAGATAGCTTGATCTTTACTACATTTTTTTTCACTGGACCAACTTAAAAAAAAAAATTGTCCATAAAATGAAAGTTCATTCTATGGACAAAAGCATTCTTTAAAACATATTTTTGTGCATGTGTTCCAAGGGGGAAAAAAAGAAAGTCAGGTTTGGAGTAATATGAAGGTGAGGAAAAGGTACAGAATTTGCATTTTTGTTGAATTATCCCTTTAAGAATCATATTGCATATAGAGTCGCCTTTAACATTAAACACTAACTCTAAGAAAGTCTAGGAGATGGCATTAAGAGAATTGGCTTCATGTTAAAGCACTCTTGCTTGGCATCTGTTAGTTTCAACTTTATCTGTGCAAGCCTTCTCTCACCTTGACATTCCCAGGTCCTTCTCTTTTAAAGAAAATTTACATATGCATGAATTCAGGTCAGTCCTATAAGGGTTAATAACCATGCAAAAATGCGAGGTTATTGAAGTGTTTTGTAAACACATTTGTTTTGCCATGCACTGATTGTGTGATTATATTCCCCATATTTTGGGACCTCCAGTTGGTGTATAGGTAAAATAAAGCAATCTTAAAGTCTTAGATAATCTGCATCTTCCTCGAATCCTGAATATTTTGGACTTTTTACCTCTAAAAATCTTACTATACCTGGCAGCAATGGCTCGGGAACATCAGAAGATCTGTTCTGGAAGTTGGATGCCCTACAGACCTTCATCAGGGACCTACATTGGCCGGAAGAAGAGTTTGCCAAACACTTGGATAACCGTATGAGGCTCATGTCAAGTGACATGATTGAGACCAGCGTTAAACGGTAAAAATAATATCTCTAGTACTTAACAGATTCAAAACGTTTGATGGTATACATGAAGATTTTAAAGTATGACTTTGAAGTATGAATGAAATTTCATGCAAGATGACTCATTTACTTCACATGCTTTGCTGGTCAACAGCACCAGGGGAGCGTTTGAATCTAAGCTGGCCAAAAGCAGCCGTTCCACAGATTTCCGCATCCCACTGTCCTTATGCACCATGTTCAATGTGATGGTGGACGCCAAGGACCAGTCTGCTAAACTGTGTGCCATGGAAATGGGCCAGGAGGTAATTGGCAGAACTTCTGATTGTTGTGATAGACAAACGCTTGATCTATACTGGAAATTTCACACCATTTTCAGGAATCCCAGAAACTTTATAGATTTTTTTGGATTGAATAATATGCAAATGTTTGAGAATAAAAGGAAATCATTTTTAAAGAACGTTAATCCTTTTTTTTTTTCTAGAAGTGTTTTGTAGAATATTGGAATTATAGGAAAAATAATAATGTCTCCATTAAGTACAATTTCATGTTTGGTCAACCTCAGTAGTTATATTTATTTTACAAGGCTGCGTATTTTAATTTGTAAACTTATATATTTTAATCACGTACAATCATGAATTTGGTTGTATATGCATCTGCATCTTTATGTTCAGTTTGAATTTGGCCATCCACTGTATTTCTGTATGAATTCGTCTTTGGTTTTTGAGTTCTCTGTCTTCATATATACGCACCATATAAGTTCGTCTAAGTATTTAAATCTGTCTTTACATTTTAGAAACAGTACCACTCTCAAATCGATGAGCTAATCGAAGACACTGTAAAAGACATGATTTCACTCTTGGTAGCAAAGGTAAGTTTTGAGAAAATGGTTGACATTAACTCTTGTTGGCTGTTTGTCATCGAAATAATGGTTTTGTGCCACCTGAACAGTTTGTGGCCATTCTGGAGAACTTACTTGCCAAGATCTCCAGGTACGATGAGGGAACTCTCTTCTCCTCCTTCCTCTCCTTCACGGTAAGTATTATCTATTTCCCTTTTTTATAAAATTCTAGTATGGGCTTTAATGTACACTGAAAATTCCTTTAGGTGTTAAAATAAGAGGAAGAAAGTTACTTAGTGCAACTTTAAGGGAGGGCGATTTTTCTTAGAAGCACTTGAGTCAAACTTTTTTTTTTAAATTTCAGGTGAAAGCAGCATCAAAATATGTGGATGTCCCTGTGAGTACTGAAAATTCAACATACTTTACCAAATATATTTTTCTTATTCACATCCATTCCATACAAAACTAACTTTTTTCTGGTTTCACCCTTCCACAGAAACCAGGGATGGACGTTGCAGATGGCTATGTGACCTTTGTCCGTCACTCTCAGGACATTCTGAGAGATAAGGTCAATGAGGAGGTGTATATAGAGAGATTATTTGATGTAAGTAAGATGCCGTTACCTCCATGCCTAACAAAGGAGGGCCCATCCAAAATGTGGCAAAACAATGGGGCATACGAGGGATAAGTCACATTTTGAGTGCCAAACCTGGAGATCTTACATCCAGACACATAAGGCCAATCATGACTTGAAGCTTTCAGTCAGCTACCTTATGTCTCATTGCTGTGACTTCCTGTTCCAGCTCTCTGTGCTCTGGTGTTTCATTAGCCACGATGCATTGGACCTTTGTGCTCTGGTGTTGTGTTAGCTAATGTGCGTTGGACTTTATGCTCACAGCGGTTTCTTGTTTAAGAGGGAAGTGTCACAAAGTGGATTATTTATAAGACAGTGCTCTCAAAAAAGTTGATTTTATCTTGAACCAAAAATTGTGACATTAAACACAAAATGTAATTTTTTAAATCACAGAGAAAAAGAGGCAGATCGTAACAAGTAATATATTATACAAAAATGTAAAAAAAATCATGCAATTAACTATACAACCTAACTTGTACGGTAATATGGGATTTTTAAACCATCAAAGCAATTCATGCTTATAGTATCAGTTTCAGTTGCAATTGCAAAAACCAATGCTTCACTGCTTTTCATAAAACTAATTGTACACTTTAATAAATTCTACATATTGAAGTTGCAGTTTAAACAATGATTGACATGTATTAAAATAAAATTTGTAAGCGATTGTCCTGATTTTAAATACCAACTGACCTAGGGCATAAGAGAGCACTGTTCGGTTTAGAAAAATAATCCTTTGTGATTTTGTGAACATGTGTCTTTGTTACACAATGGCATACATGTGTGTTTATGTATTTTAATAAGCAATGTAACAGATGTGTGGACAAGTGTCCAAGTCTTGGAGCCGTGTGTGTGTGTGTGTGTGTGCGCGTGAGGGTTTGTCAGAGTTTTTATTATTATTTAATTTTCTGTATTTTTTCCCAGTATACATATATGAGTGTGAATATTTAGTTGTGTGTCATACCATACTGTAACGGGTTGTATGTATCAGAATATTGTGGATAAAAGTGTGTACGTTTGTGTGTGTGTTTGACTGTAAGGAAGTCTATTATGTTATTACTTTTTGCAGCTTTACTTGCTTGTGTTTGGAACATTTGTGACACACATCTTATGCATGGATCTGCCTTTATTTATGTGTTGTTTTATTTTATTTAAAATTCAGTGCTTGTTATGTCCATTGTGCTTTTTCCCCCTCCACACTAAGTTTGTAATAATGCATTTAGCATCCAACCTCAAAGACCCAAATTGAATCTGGCATGATTTGTCCTGTTTTTGCTCCATAGTTTCAGTCTGTCTTCTCAAATATTTTGTCCAAACTAATCACCATCAGTGAAAGGCTCAGAGGCATGAAATCAAAAGCAGTTATAAAAATACCAAAATTCAGAATGGCAGCAGCCACATAGTGAACGTTAATTGGCAAATTAAAGGATAATGGCAAGAAACATGCATGTTTCTGATTGTAATGATTCACTGTTTGTTTTAACTGAATTCTTGCTTGGACAGTTGTGTCAAACAGACTGAAATTGTGGAAATTTGTTAGGTTCAGTGTGATCTTATGAGGTCAGTTGTCTAAAGGCATATTCAGCTTAGGGCTGTACGTCAAAAACAATTCCCATTACTGATTAGTCACTGTTACTTGCTAATTCAAGTATATTAAATTTACATTCAGGGTTACATATTTGAACAAACATTGGGACCAGAACATTAACAGGATTGGCAGCTCTCCATTTTCCAAGCTGAATATCTCTCTTCCAGCATCATGTACTGTCTGAACAGGCAACTGTGATGTTTTTTTGTTTTTATTATGCAACTTGTATTACAGATTTTGGTTGCATGCAACTACATTTCTGTACATCTGTTGTATCATTTTCATTTCATTCTCCCTCTCTAAACACTTTGCAATCATGTTATCCTAACCCAATGACAGCATCCTGACTCATTCTGCATTCTTTATAGGACAAAGTGGAACTTATCTCTAAATGTCCTGCTATTTGATCACATTCTGTCGAGTGGCATGAGTTCTAATCAAATAATCTTCCTGTGTACATCTTCTAGCATGACCCACCTCCTAAAAATCCGACCTCATGCACACACACACACACACACACAAACACAGCTCTCTGCCCTGTACACTCACCTGCACTCTCTGCATGCACTGCACGCTCTGACCGGCCACCTATTTGAAGTGGACAGATATAAAGAGAAATCGCCGATCTAACCATCAGATGACCCTAATACAACACGAAATCTGATTTAATTCACATAATCACATATCAAGTGATACGAAATGATGTATATAATATCATAATATATACATATAAATGGATTGGCTAAATGGTAAAGGCTATTTGTACCACTTGTGAACTGATCATAGCCCACTTCAAAACCCTTCAGACTGATTTGTTCACATAGGATACAGCACTACCTCTTCTAAATAGTTTGCATCATTCATTGAACCACACATGTGCTGTTCTCTTTGAACTAGAAGCATTTAAGTGATTCTGAATATGCATGAATATGAGATCTTCATTATGTAGATATGGTTTAAGATAACAACACACCTTTGCCTGCTGTATTCTCACTTTTTTATGAGTTTGTTTCTGAGGATCCTGACTGAGACTGCACTCATTTTGTTTGCATCTTGGGTTCTTTAGAGTATGCTTTTGGATTCAGTGGTGATTCATGCACAAGTGCTGTTTTATAACATGCAGCATAATTTAATGGTGAATGGGTGGGGGAAGCAATGAATTGAATCCGTTTAATTTTCTTCGAATGGCTTTTAAAAGCTAAAGACTTTTGATTAGAATAAGGCTTTCGTTCAAGCTTATTTCAGATAACCAGATTTGTATTAAGTCATTTGAAACTTTGGTTACAGTCTAAGCTGTAAATGTAGGGCAGATTAAGTGTTTGTTTAAATATTTTTATGCAGTTTCCTAATGCAAGATTTGTTTTTAAGATAGTCACACTGCTGGCTCTTGAATTAATTTCAAATTGTCTGACTAACCTTGGATTTAAGTGAGGGTGTGATTGTGTAAATGTTGGTATCAGTTGCCTGTGTGAATGGAGTGTTTAAGTTTGTGTTTTGTGGGTTTACTCACGCCTGCCCATGTGGCGGTTGCTGTATGTCTTTATATATGTCTACACATGCTGGTCTTTTGCATGCATTTGTTTGTCTGTCTGTGTTTTGCTGGAGAATGCTGTGTTTTTGTTCTTTGCAGCAATGGTATACAGCCACTATGAATCTGCTGGCGACATGGCTGACTGAGCGCATGGACCAACAGCTTCATGTCTATCAACTCAAAATCCTCATCAGGGTTGTAAAGGTATTTCTTTTTATAACTTAAATGGAATTATTTTTACTCTGAAGCTAGAGTAGTATGATTCTAGTCAAGCTAAATCCACACGTCTTGTTCTAGATTTCAGTTTATGATTCAGGGCTTGCTTAGTGATGCACAAAATCAGTACTATATTGAGTTAAATACGTCATTATAGGGTTTTTGGTCTAATGGATAATTGCTGTATTATATTAGATATAAATTATGCATGCCCTTATTCTTACATGCCGATTACCTTTTCTGTCATGTAACACTCGCTTAAAATTAAGCTTAACAGTAGTGATAATTTTGGTAACATTTATATACATGTCCTTGTTGCAGTGTAATTATGCATTTGAGTACAGAGTAATATCAATTAACTAAAAATACTTACTATATGGTTAAGGTTAGGATTTGGGTTTGGCTTATATTTACTTGTATGTAATTATGCATAATTAATTGTTATTATAATAGTAAGTTCATGTAACATATGTAACAAGGACACCTTAAAATAAAGTGTTACCATATTTTTATTTAATAACACTGCAAATCTCAACATGAAAATTATTTTTTCAAACTGTACATTATAATGTTGTGCTTCATAAATTCAGTTTAAATATATAAACGGATTTACAAACTTTTGGCTGCCGGTGTGATTAATTAAGACAAAATAGGCTAGTATTGAGTTTTAATATCAGCTATTTATCGGTATTGTCCAGAATTTTAATAGCTTGCATCCCTAGTCTCACTATTCTTTCTGGCCTTGTTTGACACACAAGTATTTAGCTTTAACATTCAGGGGCAAAGAAGTCTTATACTATGTATAATGCTTGCTGATATTTCCCATTCTTGTAGAAGAAATATCGAGATTTTAGGCTGCAAGGCGTTCTTGACTCTACATTGAACAGCAAGGGGTATGATACGGTTCGGAACCGGCTGATCCTGGAGGAAGCCACTGCCTCTGTCAGAGAGGGGGGCATGCAGGGCATCTCGATGAAGGACAGCGATGAGGAAGACGAGGAGGATGATTAGAGCATCGAGCCATCCGGTGCCACCCACCACCCTGAACCTGACCCGTCTATCCAACTCTATGCCCTACCCCAACACTTTAAACTTAGCCTGATGATGTAAGATGCATGTAACAACTCTGATTACCCAGTTAGCCACTCTAGGATCTCCCCCATCAGCTCGAATTGCCCACAAACTAAGCTAAAAAAAAAACAATACAAATCAAAGAATTGTAATGAAGCGTAAAAAGAACATTGCAAAGACCATGATTGGCAATTTTAGCTGTGTCATAACATAAGAACAGCAAACAAGCACCAATTTTTTCCAACTCATTTATTTGAGGAATTTGTTTCTATGTTTTCCTAAGCAATATGGAGTACCATTTGTTTGAGATTATTAGGTGTGTCCCTGTCCAATGCGATAACATATATGGCGCTTCTTTGACGTACTCTTACATACATTAATGGTACATTGTTGTGAAGATGAGTGTATGAACACTTTTCTTTGTCTTGTCTGTTTTAAAAGTGGATGCCAACTGCTTCAAAACTAAAAAGGAACCTCTGTATTTAAGTTCAAAACTGTTAACTGTAAATGTCTTCTGTGTCTGCACATTTTCATTGTACTTCTCTCTTTCGTGTCGAGGCTCTGTGGCCCTTTGTTGCAAATATCCAACTAGGCATTGTCTTACAGGCATCTTAAAATGAAAATGAATTGGTATTCTAGAAATGCAATATCTTCATACCTCCATTTTGATATCTCATTGGAGACGTATTTTAATTAGATGTCAGAAAGTACAACAAAATGGCTATATTTTTGGTTCAGTTTCACTTTTGCAGAGGATCTCTCTTTTTTAAGTTTGTATGTCCAAATAAAATACATTCTCTTCATGTTAGTAGATGTCGAAACTGCTATGTGCCATTTTTGGGGTCTCACTATTGTTTTTGTATATATGATGCTGTACATTGCATTCTGAGCCATTGCTGCATGCCGGTGGGATCCACCTTCTCCAGAAGCTTTTTTTGTTTTGTTTTGTTTTTGTTTTTCTGTGTCAATTAGCTGGTGGATTCATTCTTGCGTTTGCCTTATCAAAGCCAACAGTTGTCATATGCAAGAGCTGTGGCTTCTCAATAAAGATAACATGATGTACTAATATAGGCTACCTGTACATTTTGTTCATTTGTCTTTATTTAGAATGTGGATTCAGGGACCCCCATAATTAGGAAAATAAAATAAAACAATAATAAGTTCGTTTCATTTGAGCTTGCTACATAATAATAGACCTTCCGTTTTGGACTTTTATTTTGACGTATTTCAGTTTGACGGTTAATCTAGTTGGCTTCACGTTCGCGCAGAGCGCATCGCATTCGTCTTTTCATTTATCTAATTTCGCTAAATTCAAATGTCTGTCCCACCTGGATCCATAATTGTGTCGGACTGGCACCGATTTCCAGACAGCAGAGAGTTTTTCAGCAGAATACTGCATAATAAGAAACGAAGAAAGTTTGGTAAGGATGATCACCATGGATACAGCAGTTAGGCATCACTTGTTTCTTATCGAAGGCCAGAGTTTGTTCATTTGGGAAAAGAAAAGCAAAATAAGTATCTGCTATAGCCAACATATACATGCTACATTTAATGTTTTTTTATATATACTAAGGGCTGTTAGAAGCACCAATGATGCCTCCTCATATGAATGTGGACATCGTTCGCTACAAAGTCTTCATCTCAGGGAAGACTGGAGTCGGGAAAAGCGCTCTTGCTGCCCGTCTCGCTGGCCTCGATTTCCCCAAAATGCACTATGAGACCACAGGTGAACGAATCACACATTTAAAAAGTATTAAGCTATTTTTTATTGTAAAAAATCTTTTTTATAGTACTTTTAATAAATACGTTTAAAAAACATCTCAACTCACATCGTGTGAGATGAAGACTCTTATTTCTGACCTATGAAAATAAGCGATTATATTCAACCCCATTCAGAGGCGGTCTTGAGATAACTTGACCAGCCGCATAACACGTTTATTATAATACACATTTAGTTGCAGAATAAATTTATAATACCAACCCGATTCCAAAAAAGTTGGGACACTGTACAAATTGTGAGTAAAAAGGAATGGAATCATTTACAAATCTCATAAACTTACATTTTATTCACAATGGAATATAGATAACACATCAAATGTTGAAAGTGAGACATTTTGAAATGTCATGCCAAATATTGTCTCATTTTGGATTTCATGAGAGGTACACATTCCAAAAAACGTTGGAATAAGAGGCAGGTAGCAATAAGAGGCCGGAAAAGTTAAATGTACATATAAGGAACAGCTGGAGGACCGATTTGCAACTTACTAGGTCAATTGGCAACATGATTGGGTATAAAAAGAGCCTCTCAGACTGGCACTGTCTCTCAGAAGTCAAGATGGGCAGAGGATCACCAATTCCCCCAATGATGTGGTGAAACATAATGGAGCAATATCAGAAAGGAGTTTCTGAGGGAAAAATTACAAAGAGTTTGAAGTTATCATCATCTACAGTGCATAATATCAGAGAATCTGGAAAAATGTCTGTGCGTAAGGGTCAAGGCCCGAAAACCATACTGGATGCCAGTGATCTTCGGGCCCTTAGACGGCACTGCATCACATACAGGAATGCTACTGTAATGGAAATCACAACATGGGCTCAGAAAAACTTCCAGAAAAAATTGTTGGTGAACACAAACTACCGTGCCATTCGCCGTTGCTGGCTAAAACTCTATAGGTCAAAAAAGAAGCCAGCCTTTATAAAAAGAAGAGGGGGTGCCACACAGTGATAAACATGGCCTTGTCCCAACTTTTTTGAGATGTATTGATGCCATGAAATTTAAAATCAACTTATTTTTCCCTTAAAATGATACATTTTCTCAGTGTAAACATTTGATTTGTCATCTATGTTGTATTCTGAATAAAACATTGAAATTGGAAACTTCCACATCATTGCATTCTGTTTTTATTCACAACTTGTACAGTGTCCCAACTTTTTTGGAATCGGGTTTGTAGATGGTGACAGAAATATTGCTAACATGTTACTTATAACAGCTTTGGATGGCAACTTTGTCAAGTTATGCTTCATCACATCCACACAGATAGGTGTCAGTTTACACCAGTTGTCAGTAAGTGTATTCATTTAATATTGTCAATTAAAACATCAGTGGTAATTTCTTCTGTATGATTCTTATAGGCATAGAGACAACAGTGGTCTTCTGGCCTGTAAGGCTGAAGGAGAGTGGTCGAGTGCTGTTTTTCCGCTTTGAGCTTTGGGATTGTGGGGAAAGTGCAATACGAAGATTTGACCACATGTTACCGGTTAGAATCAACATCATATTACACAGTTTATGTCACTTACATTTCCTTAAAAGGATAGTTCACCAAAAAATTACATATTTAACTCACCAAGTGGTTCCAAACCTGTATGAGTTTGTTTCTTCTGTGGAATATAAAATAAGATGTTCTGAAGAATATTGGTAACCAACAGTTGCTGGTCTCCATTCACTTCCATAGTATGGACCAAAAGTACTACTGAAGTCAGTCGGGACTAGCAGCTCTTTGTTACCATCATTCTTAAAATATCTTCTTTTGTCATTTCACTTCTTTCACAGAATAAAGAATGTCATACAAGTTTGGAACAACTTTAGGGTGAGTAAATTTTTGGGTGAATTGTCCCTTTAATCCACAAGTTCTGAATCATTTTATGGTATGATGTTAAATATATTACGTCATTCTTCTTCTCAGTCCTGTAAGGAACAGGTGGATGCAATCCTTTTCCTGTTCTCCTTCACTGATCGTGGCTCCTTTGATGATCTTTCAAATCAGATAACACGGATCACAGAATCTTCAGATCGAGTGGTTAAACTGGTCGTCGGCACCAAGTATCCTTCACCAGTTAACAGCATTTAGTTGACATTTACATTCAAATCCACAGTGGGTACAGAAAAGAATCACCCCCCCCCCCCCCTTAAAATAATCACATTTTGTTGCTTTGCAGCCTGAAATAAAAACAACACAGTTTTTGCTTTATCCAGCTGAATTTACTATTTACTATTATGCAGGGTTATTACAGTTAATTTTTTTTTTTTTTTACTTGAAATAAAATAAACAAGAACTGAAATAAAAATGTAAATAATACATAATACACAATATATATATATATATATATATAAGACAAAACAACAACAAAATTATGTTGGAAATGAACATGTAAAATATAAAAATAAAAACATTCATAATGTTACTAAAAACTATAACTAGATGTATTTGAATGATACTAAAATAACTCTGATTAACAGCATAATGTTATGTTGTCATTTGACATTTATGGCCCTTAACAGTGCAGATTTGACTTATTTATGCACACAGACGTGACAGAAAGCGACGTAACACATTTTCAAGAAGTCTGGGGTCTTCCGATCTTCAGAGTGGGAGGTGATGTGAGTGCGGGGCTTGGTGAAATAGCACCCCTCCTAAATGCCCTTGCAGAAAACCTGTGGCACCAAGACTGTATGGCTGCTTCATCTGTGTCCATCTCCACACCGGCTGCTCTCAGAGAAACGGACTCAGAGATTATTGTATAGCTTAAGCTTGTATGTATATTGTGGGTCAGTCTAACATGGATTGGGCAATACAATTTATAGATGGAATATGCTGCTCTGGAAACACTCTGAATACCACTTACTTGAAGTAGTTTTCGGTTTCTAATGCCTAAATCATTTTCTTAGTCATTTCAGTCAGTGACAAATATCTGAGTCAATAAATGGTGAACAAAAATATAAAAATGAGTTTGCTTGTAGTTTGAAGACAGTTGCAACAAGAAACATTGTTATATGCATATGTTCATCAACCTCAGATTATATATTCACATTTAATCATTTAGCAGACGCTTTTATCCAAAGCAACTAAAAAATGAGAACAACAGAAGCAATCAAACCAACGAGAGAACAACAGTATACAAGTGCCATGACAAGTCTCAGTTAGTCTAGGACAATATATAGAAGTCAGAAACCTTATTCAAATAGAAAATACAAATTTTAACATTTGTTTTTGTTTAAAAATCCAAAGGATGACATTTAAAGTATAATAATGATAAAACAGATTGTTTCTAAAACGCTCATAGATACATTCATTTTTCACTTCTTAGATTGAGTCTATGACTGCAGACCCTTTTACTGATTGTTTTTGGGCTTTAATACTCAAAAAGCCACCTTTCTCTAGGGAAGATGTGACCGACATTGGATCCACATCAGCCGGAAATTGGCACTTCTGACAAACAGTGTCCACAATTGTGCCATCTGATGCCAGCTGAGCCATCAGTGAAGGAAAATGAAAAAAAAAAAACACGATTATGACAAGAGGTTGTGTAAAAATACAAACAAAGCTCAATCTGATATTAAATGCTCTTCATTTTTACAAGACGACATCGTTGAAGGAAATTTGAGAGAAAGCTTGCTATTAAAATTGCCATTTATTTTGCTTACCTTTTCTGCACAGACTTGGATTGAATTATTGGTGGAGGTTACGGTAACTTCTTCTGGTGCAAACTCACTCACATTCACTGTGAATACATACACATCTCCAACAGTGCAGATTTCCCCCTTTGAAAAACAAATGTCGGTTGATTCAAGTTCATATTAATCATATGTTCATTGCAGAACTCACCTTTGAATCACTGCTTGCCATTGTAGATTTCTTTGCTTTGAAAGGAAACAAAGATAAGTGCACCTAATCCAGCTCTTTAATTCACTGAAAAAGAATCTGTCTGCTTTGTATTTGGTTAGCTTTTGATGCTCAGTTTCTCTGTGTAATTGTCTAGAACAGTGCAGTGCTTACTTTTATACCACTGGCAGGTTTTGGGTGAGGCTAGTATGATGTCTATGTGCAGAATGTATCGTATACTAGAGAGAATAGATGTAGTCTTGTAGTATGGTAATAACATCCTCTTTCTGTCCAGCCCTGCATTTATTTATATATATTATATTATTTAAAAAGTCAAAAAATGATGAACATTATGATGGAAAACTAAACGTACTATTGATTTATTACAAATGTATTTTTTTTATCACGGCTGAAAGTATGAGACTCAACCTAGCAACAAATACAGATAAACAAAACAGCAGCTAAAGAGCAGACGTGAAATTCCAGATCCTCATTACAGCTGTCAAATCAAAACTAAATAACTGGACGTTCATTTATTTAATTTTTATCATGTACGTCATGGAAGGGTAATGTTAACTGTATAAAAATAAATCAGTCCCCTAAATAACACCAAAATCTTCCTCTGGCTGGTACTATTAGCCAGAACCATATAGATCTCTATATGGCTCTGCTATTAGCTAAAGTCGAAGTGGGACTTTTATTCTGAAGCGTGCGCAGGTGTGGTTGCCATTTTGTTTACCGCCTTACTACCGCTACCTTCACCTCGGCTTCGAAATCCGGTTCATCGACGAATTTTGTCGGCGGGCTTTTTTAACGTGATAAAAATGTACATCTAAAACTGTTTTCACTTTAAAAAAATATTACGAAACACTCGCAACACACAAAACTGATAAACCAGATCCCGATTTACTCGCTGTTTTTTACTAGACGATCCCCAGCGCCTGGCCAGGCAGAAAGGCCACAATGAAGCTCACAGACAATGTGCTGCGGAGCTTCAGGGTTGCGAAGGTTTTCCGAGAGAATTCGGACAAAATCAACTGCTTTGACTTCAGCTCGAACGGCGAAACTGTAATATCGAGTAGCGATGACGACTCGATTGTCTTGTACGACTGCCAGGAGGGAAAGTAAGTAACGTTAGCTTATAAATTGCTCTGTGTGACTTGTCCTACAACTGGCTGGTGATCCGCGTTTATTTGGTCTTAAAGTATTGATCTTGGTTGCATGAGTATTTCTGTGTGAAATGTGAAAGATTAAGATCGATTAGTAGTGTAATAAGATTTATGACGTTTATTGTTCTTAGTGGTTTGAACATGTTTATGTACAGTAGCGATGTCCGATTCGTTTGAGTCGGTTTAATGTTCTATGCGCTGAATCACGGCGGTAGCTAAATAACTGTAACTCATTGATTAAAAAAATAAAATAAAATAAACATCGCTCTTAATAACTGGTATGGCTTTATCATAACATGATACGTTCGGTTGTCAAGGACCACGAAATTATGTAAAAGAACCACCGCATCTTTGAAACGAATAGTTCGAAGGAACCGATTCGCGGAAATGAGTCGAATGTACAGTTGAATGAGAGGTCGCTCGCGCGCTAACCGTTAGCATCCACGCCTCTTTTCGAGCCCGCCTGTTGTTATCTCTAGTATTTTGTTTTTAATGTGATGTGTTTCGTGACAACGAAGCACCTAATCGCATGTATCTAAGTAAGCAACCAGATTAAATTATTTATTTCCTCTTCTGTCCTGTATATCAGACCCAAACGGACGCTGTACAGTAAGAAGTATGGTGTGGATCTCATCAGATACACCCATGCCGCCAACACTGTTGTCTACAGCTCCAACAAGATTGATGGTAGGACTCCTTATAAAGTCACACTATGTTATCAAAGTATTTCAGTTCCTATGCCTTTCAGTTTTGTCAAATCCTCCTGGGACCCAAGCTTAGACTTTTGTCATTGTGCAGAGGACATAATAATTTAAGACCATACTTGCTACATTCAGGGCTTTTTAGGGATGATCAAATTTAGCACTTTTAGGGAAATATGATAATGTTTTGTAAATTGTCATTTAAATCTGTCCACATTTTCAAATTGTTTGTCGAAGATAAACATCTTGGAAAAATGTTATGGGGTTTCAAATCGGAATATGACTTTGTTACGAAATAGTGCATAATTTTTATACATGTCTTCTGTAGAGGACACCAGGACAAACATCAGGTTAATCAGGCATTTTGGGAAGACAAATCAATAGGGAAAGAAATTATAGATCATGTATTCCTCTGAAATATGAGAGAATCTTTATGAAAATGTTGCCAAGTTATTACTCCCATTCTAACACTTCTTTTTTCATTATGGTTTGCCCCAAGAACACAGTAATATGCTAATAAGATGCAATTAATAAATACATTGTATAGAATGGGAACCAATTTATGGACATTGGTGAATGAAAAAAGAAAGCATCGTTTTTGTCTATACGTGCCTTCTTATGTCTATTTTTTTTTAAATATATAACTTAATCCTGGTATCCTCTACAAAGGACATTGAATAAAATATTAATATTTTTTTTTGTGTTTATTCACCATTTGTTTCATATGCTCATATGTTTTTCATATTATGAAAGCATTTCCCTGCTGCGTGATATGCTTTATTTTAACTAAAAGTGGAACATTTTCTATTTACCCTTTTAACTGTGCAATTTTATGACTTCATATTACATGAGATGAAATGACATATTTATTACTCCTATATATATATTAGATTACTACTATGTTTTTTCTTTATATTTAATTGTTTATTTATTTAAGTGATTTTCTTAAAGCTTTACTGCTGAGGTGTGTGTCTACCTGTGCCTGCTCTGGGTTGAGGTAGTTGTTTGTACAGTTTTTAGGGTCTGTTATTCTGCCCTATTAAGGAGCTAACTGTACAGACTACTGCCTTGCCCAGGGTTGAGCCTGTTCACCTGACACCGTACACAGTACATTTGATCAATTCACTTGTAAAATTTTACTTTGACGCGATGTTGATATTTTCTTCTCACTGCCAATGTGCTACTACAGACACTATTCGATACCTGTCCCTACATGACAATAAGTACATTCGCTACTTCCCTGGACACAGTAAGAGGTGAGGATCTGTGACATCAAATATATAGTTGTTGTTGTTTATTGGCATTTGAGTTATAGTGCTTGTTTTTGTGTGTTTCATCCTGTTTCAGGGTTGTTGCTCTGTCTATGTCTCCTGTTGACGACACATTCATTTCTGGCTCCCTTGATAAAACTATTCGTCTGTGGGACCTTCGCTCACCTAACTGTCAGGTAAACAGAATTTTTATTTTGAGTTGGTGTTTGATTTTCTTGTTTAGTCTATACTTGATTGTAATCTTGGTTGTAATTCTAGGGCCTCATGCACCTGCAAGGGAAGCCTGTGTGCTCATTTGATCCGGAGGGGTTGATTTTTGCGGCGGGAGTGAATTCTGAGATGGTCAAGCTTTACGATCTACGCTCCTTTGATAAGGTAAGTGTATAAAACTGCATCTTAGAAGAAGAAGTGGTATTTTTCTTTCAAATGAGAAAAATGAATGTATCACACCTCCTGCCTCAGGGTCCATTCGCCACTTTTAAACTACAATATGAGCGAACCTGTGAGTGGACGGGTCTCAAGTTCAGCAATGACGGAAAGCTCATTCTGGTCTCCACCAATGGAGGAACACTCCGAGTGCTGGACGCTTTCAAAGGAGCCGTGCTCCACTCATTTGGGGTGAGAAAATAGTGTCATTTTGAAAAGGTTTTGTCAAAGTTTGTGTTTAAGAGGGTGGCTCATGGAGTTTCTTTCTTCCTCCCTGCAGGGTTATAACAACAGTAAAGGTGTCATTCTGGAGGCCTCTTTCACACCAGACTCTCAGTTCGCCATGATCGGTAAGTCATCACCAATGGATTCAGATTAGAGATTAGTTTACAGAAAGTGATGCCCGTCACCTCAACATTTTGATTTTCAGGATCAGAAGATGGAAAGATCCATGTGTGGAATGCTGAGAGTGGGATGAAAGTAGCAGTTCTTGATGGGAAGCACACTGGTCCAGTCACCTGTCTACAATTTAACCCCAAATTCATGACCTTTGCCAGTGCCTGTTCTAACATGGTAAGCCTTAACCATAAGCCGGTCTGATATTTTTGTTACAGTTTTATCCATATGGAATACATGCACCCAAAATGCCCTCTGAAAACGAATTACTGGCGAAACATCTACTATCCTTGCATTTTTGCTGTTTGGATTTATGGAAATTTGCTAAACAATTACTCAAACTCATCTTCATCTTGAAAGACATGATTATTTCTTAATCAAAACAGGTTTGGAGAAATGTAATATCATTGCTCACCAGTGGATCTTCTGCAGCGAATGGGTACCGTCAGAATGAGAGTTCAAAGAAAGCTGATAAAAACATCACAATAATCCAAAACTAATCTACTCGACTCAAGTCCATCATGTCTTGTAAAGTGAAAATCAGCATGATTGTAAGAAACGAATCCAACAAGGCATTTCAGCTTGAAACTGTCACTTTCAGCTAAAATACAAGTCCATGATCCATAATAATGCTTCCTCCGATGTTAAAAGTCCATCCCTTGTCTTTTCACATCACAATCCACCTAAATATTTGCACCCATTCACTTTAATAATAACTATTCTATTAATACTTGTATTCTATTGTAATATAACTAACTAATGATTATTATTAAATGCTGCTTCTCATTTTTACAGGACAGTATGTATTATTACAATATAAGATATATCTTTTAATGTGATAAAAAAATAAAAAAAATAATAGTATGTCTGGGGGGGGCGTGGTCAGATTTTCCCACTTTTTTGTCTCTAGCTGATCACATGCCTGCTGCAGAAGATCCAGTGGTGAGCAAATGATGTAATGCTAAATTTATCCAAGTCAGAAGATTTGTTCAGAAAAAGATATAAACTCATCTACGTCTTGGATGGCTAAAAGTCTCGTTTTTGGTGGAACTATTTCTTTATCATTAAAGGAGGTATTAGGTATAAATACTGCAGTAGTCACTGTGCACCAGTTGACAACCACTTAAAATAAATGCTAAAATCTCACCTCCACAGGCATTCTGGTTACCCACGATTGATGACTGATGGGCCGCTGTCAGAGGTCGGCCTCTGTGATGTTCTTCCAGCAGGTGGCATCATTCACCTCTCTCTTGGAGTTGCAAACACAGTTGCTCACCTTAGGACTTTTGAACTGTAAATAGATTGGCCTTGATGCCAAGTTGTATTTCTTTGTTCATTTTATATCTGTATCATTAAAACTTTTTTTGTAAAACATTGTAAAGTAATCTGTTCACATTTTCTGTTTTGTTTGAGGTCGTAGCAAAGTGCTTGATCAAATTGACTTGTGTGTGAGACGTAAAACATTTCTGCAGATCTGATCTTACCTAATCAAACTATAGCTGAAATCAGCACCTGTAGATTTAGAATCTTGTGAATGAAGAATGGAATGTCAATGGAACATTTTTTAAATATGCAACTGTTCAAAGATATGATTTTGAAGCCTTTCAGACGTGCTCATAGCGGATGTGTGTAATTCCATCTGCGAGTGCAAATTGCTTTTATGCCATTCTTTTACTGGGCTTTGTTTTCTTGTTTTTATGTATTTTGCATTTGCAAAACTGGCATTCTTTTGAATCGCTTATAAAAACATCTCATAACAATATACAATGACCACCCCTCACTCAAGTTTCACTTTATTTTGTTCAAGTTAATTTGCACTTACTGAGGAAACAATTGTGTTTATGCAAGTTTTGAGGGGTAAAGGCGGAGAATGGTAATTTGATGATTGTACCAATGTAGCCATTTTCACTTTAATGAATTAAATCTTTCAAGAGGTTACATCCAAATATGTACTTTCATTTGTTTTCTCAGGTTAGCAGTCAGAAGGTTTATTGACCAACATGGGCACAATCATGTCCCCGAGTTTAAATTAAATAGGTTCATTTTATTTTTTTTTGAAAGTCAGTTTGTATGCAGTACGTCATAATGTAATTTAAAAATGACATTTAAACTAAAAAATATACACAAAGAGATGAATAATTGTTATTTTTGTTTCTAAAAAATGAATAAAAACAAACAATTACACTTGCAATAATTACATTTACAGGAAACAAACACTTTGTGCTTAAATTGTGGCTAAAATGCAAAATAATGTCTAATTAAGGATAGTAATTTCCAAGAAATAGTAATTTCCAAATGCACAAACATAAAAGAACATTTGAAAAATTAAAGTCCTGAATGCTGTATACCATACAATCCAAACGAAAATGATAAATACAATCATAATAATCAAACTTAACATCATAACAGTGAGTAACTGTAATAGTATAGCGGACATACAAAAATAAGTTCTATTGTTTTTATTTATAGATAATAGAATCAAGCTGTTGATTACCAAAGAACATTATTTTGCCTCGTTAAGTTAGAGCTTTACTTGAACCTGGTATGCTATTTATAAAAATATTAGAAACAACAAACATCTCCATGAATGAGTAAATGTACTTGTGGTTTAAGGGCATGAATCAAATCCCAAATACAATGCTCACAAATCCATATCAAAAGATTGAAACAACTGGACTCGGGGCCGTGCTGGGGGATGGTCGGGCTGTTACCCGAGGCCAGACAGTGTGCCTGCTAAATTTGGGGCAAGAGGGATCGGGTTCATTCAGCACACATGATCCTGTCCTAGTTACAGGAGCCTTCTCTCACACATTTGCTGCTCTCACATGCCCTCTCTCTTGGATAGCACACAGTCTCTCAAACACCAAACTCTTACTTCATACTGCTGCCTTTATATTTTATTCTGATATAACACACAGCTCTGTCACTGACCGCTGATTGAAGATAATTCGTAAAAAGAAGATCATCCAGGTGACCTGACCTGTGTGTCCAGCTTCATCCAGCTACAGAAGGTACCTTGGCGGGTAGGAAGGCACTACACTGACCCGCCATGTTTCTAGTTCTGGTGGTTACAGAGGAGCTGAGGGAGTTTCTGGCCCGGGCACGGAGTGGAACCGGCCGTCTCATCCAGGTGCTGATCAGAGACGGTGAGTGAACAGCAGGGGTCTGAGGGGTTCACTCAGTTCACAGAAAATTGTATGAATCAGAAAAGGTAAGGCATCGAGATTAGTATATTGTGAACGAAAAATGCTAGTGCATATGTTGACAAATTAAGCAAATACCCTTCAAGACTGAAATGAAACATCTGTTCTACATGCTTGTACATCAACTGTCAGTGAATCTAAGTCATCGTAATCACAATGAACGCTAGAAAATATCAATGTTTAATGGGATAAAACTTTCCAATACTATTACGACTCTTTCAATATGACAACTTAATTATGCACCATGGTACAATGACGGTGTCAAATGGCAATCCATTGATTCTAAACTATTACCATATTCATGTAACTTTGCATTGACATAGGTTTCCAAGGTCAACATCACTTAATACTACAGGATACATATCTAAAAAAATATATATTTTGGCCATGGTACCCTAACCAAAAAATATGTTTGTACCGTGATACTTTTTGGTACCTTTATATTAGTGGAAGATCAATGTTCGCTTAATTAATTCACTTAATTAAATTAGCTTGATTTTCACTTCCTAAATGGTTCAGAGCTCAAATGGTTAAGGTATGAAACTGTGTGAGTGTGTAGCATTTTCCCTGATTTGAGATTCAACTACAATCTGTGCTTGAGTAACAGCTAGGATTTTAAAACAGAAAGACACTTGGACAAATGAAATATGACTTAATGTACTGTTAATTCATACTATGAATGTATATAGTCTCACATTATTCACTGACACTTATAGATTAAGCCAATTATCACAATATCTAACTTTGTAGCTTTTTTTATATACATTTTTAATTTAATGTAATTTATTGTTTGTTCTTGGGTGGAATTTGTTTATTTGTTGTTTTATTATCAAGGTGTCACCTTACATGAGGAAATAGTAACAAAACACATTTCACAATGTATTTTGATTCTGTGTTCACATGCTGCTGTGGGTCAGATCATGACACTTGATTTGGCGTAGAGACTGAATTGTTCTTGAGGGATGAACTGTGCAGAGGCCAAAGGAATGATGGACTGTTCTCTGTTGCAATAAAAGTGCATGTGTGCAAGCGTGCATTTGTGTACAAGGCTGAGTGTCAGGTACTTTTGATATGTTAGCTCACTATCAGATGACAAGATCCAGTTGCTGGGAAGGAAAGGGCAAAACGCTATCAAACTTGAGTGAAGTCACTCTGTCATTACCTAACCTGAATTCATGATGTGTGCATGTATTCCACATGACTCCAGTCAAATTAAACAGCATCAGATGTGTTTTCTAGTATTTGACCTTCCAAAAGTTTGGGGTCAATAAAATAAATTAAAGGGATAGTTCACCCAAAAATGTAAAAGGTGATGTTTATCTGTTTACCCCCATGGCATCCAAGATGTAGGTGACTTTGTTTCTTCAGTAGAACACAGACCAAGATTTTTAGCTCAAACCGTTTCAGTCTATCAGTCTTATAATGTAAGTGAATGGGAATCAAGGCTTAAACATCATTTTTTCTTTTTTTGGGTGATCTATCCCGTTAATACTTTTTTTTCCAGCAAGGATCCAAAAAAATGTATACAAAAATGACAGATAAGACATAAAGACTAAAGATTAGACATAAAAAAAATCTTAATAACCCCAACATTTTTAACAATATTGTGTACATTTCAAGAAGTAAATAAGTTGCCAATTTGACCTTCTAGTTTGCTTTCATTTCAAACTATTAGATATTAAATAAACTTATGTCGCATATCACATGAAATGCAATTATGCTGGACAATTTGGATTTATATGATTTTTTTATCAGGTAGACTGTTCATCCATTTTGGACCACTCCAGAGGTTCTGACACCCTCTTTTCCTGTATGTTGGATGCCTAAAGTGTATGAAGACGTCTGGATCTGAATAGACTGGGTTGTTTGGGGTTAATTTAAATCTCACATGATATTTCAGGAAGTATGAAACAGAACAACGCCGTTTTGGATCTTTCTGGTGACAGACTCACTTGTGTATCCTGACCCTTAATGGTGGGTAGCACACAGACCACATGGCCAGGAGCTAGTCTGTGCGCACAGTGATAGGAAAACGTCTTAACTATTGTCTTATAGTGTGCCGACAAATGGTGCAGACACTCAGTTATTCGGTGATATTCTTTACAATGAATGTATTTGTATGACTGAAGGATGGCAGATATATGTTTGTTTGTTTTTTCAAATTGGCACATATGTGCAAACAGCAGGGGTGAGTAAAAGGCTGATGGAAAGTATGTGTCTATGCTGATAAATGGAATGCGTGCAACCTCAGAATAGCAGCCGGTGCAAAAGACCATCAGGAAATCCCCCTCCAAGGTCATTCGGACTGGAGACGTGTATGTGGGTGGATGATGTTTGCACTAGATCTGGTTAGTGACGTGCTAGCTGTTTTTCACAGTGTGCTCATTAAAGTTTTATTTCAGTTAGGTGCAAAATCTTTCAATCACTCTGCACAACCTTTAGATGCCTTAATCCACACGCCTTGACCATGATTGCACTTGTTTATCCAGTTATAGAAGGACTGTTGTTTCATTCAGTCTTATACAGCAGTGCAACCGACAACTTCGTCACTTTTCGAAGAAATAGAGTAAAAGACATTGATCGTTTAAATGAATGAACTAATAGAGGGTTGTAGGGCCATTTCGATTGTTAAAAAATAATTTTGAAATAATTTAAAATAAGCACATCCTCACAACATTCATAACCATAAATCCATGATGCAAAATTGGTTTTCTATAATATAATGTTTAGTGAAATTTTTTAATGTTTTTGAAAGATGTCTTTCTGATGCTCACCAAGGCTGCAATTGTCAAAATGTAAAAAATGCAATTAAAAATACAGTAAAAAACGGTAACATTGTGTACTAATATTACAGTTCAAAATATATTCAATACAATTCAATACATATATATGGTCCTAAAATATACTTATTTTCTTTATGCAAAATTTTATAATTTAATATAATAACTGTTTACATAAAATTCACCAAAATAGCAATAGATTTTCTTTTTTACTTTTTAACATTCAATATAAAAAATATGCAAACAATTAAAATGTGAATATTCTCAATGCTTTAAATTCAAATCAGCAGCAACCGTTAGATTTGCACTTTTAAGTCTTTGTGTACAAAGAAAAGCTGAGGACAGCAGCGAGGGAAGTGGGCAGATGCACTGGTAAGTAGATTATTGATGTGATAAGAGATGCACACTGAGAAGCATAGCTGTTAATCTGAGTGTTGATGCCTGAAAACAGAGGGAGGGGCTCTGGTGGACGTGCACCAGCACAGCACACGTTCACAAAGAATGATTAAGTGGTGGGAAGAAAGAGGACCCATTAGAAAAGATAAGCAAATGACATGAATTTGAGTGCTTGATGTGAACAGTGTGAAGTTTATAAAGTGAGACAATAAACCAAGGACA